>NW_006800321.1:454302-459649 GCF_000485575.1 Poecilia formosa | reverse complement strand
AACAGTGATGATTTATTGGTTAATGTCAAGTTGTCATAACAAAGACATTTTGAATAATGTCAACTTTGTATTAAAAGTGTCATAATTTACCGAATGACGCTTTATGACAACAGTCATAAATATTCATGAAGGCTTATTCATATTCATGACATGTATTATGTCATGTTTATGACAGTGTCATGACAGTCTTATTCACCCCCCTTCAAATAAAGTGTTACCAATTTTTTTTTCTTTTTAAAGATTCTAGGGGGTGCTGTGGAGGAATTTGGCCACACCCACCAAATATTGGACTGCATTTACGTTCGGGTGGACAAGGACCGATCAGTGAGTTTGGTGAAGCTCAACTGAAATATGTGGAATTTAGAGCCAAAAGTATGGCAACAGTGTAACTCTGGACTTTAAAGCAAGTGAGACCAACTAGTTATCTGTCTTCTGACACAACATTATCTTGATTAGATAAAGGGGGTCAGAGATGGCACTTTCGAAGAAAAAAAAAAGTCACTTCCTGTTCTGAGGGGCAGGGGTTATGACGTCATACTATGATGATATAGGATCGTCAGGCATCCAACCAGGATCACTCATGCCAAATTTGGTACCAATTGACCTTTTTTATTTTAAGAGTACCCCAAATTCACCACTTGGCCACGATCCCTGTACATATATGAAAACTCCGTTGTTTTAACTACATCCCAGGGTAGGGTTAGGCCTAAATAAGCAAATCACAAAACACAAACAAATGTGTCTCAACTGAACATTCAAAATAACTAAAATGGCAACAGATGAGGAAAAACAAGAAAGAAATTAAATTAAAGAAGAGAAAACAGAAACTATAAATCCAAACAAGGGACCATAACAAAGATTTTGAATAATCATCAAATTTATATGTCAGGGGTAAGGCAATAAGTCAATAGTGATATGACAACAAACGTTATAATTTTGTACTGTTACTAATTTCACATTTTTGTTTGAAAAATATCAAGCATGTCATCAAGTTATATTTGATCTCATGTACTGCTACTGAAACATAGAACAAAGGTTGTAGGGACAGGGCACTAATGTGCATTTGAGTTTCATAATCTATTTTAATAAGTGTATTGTATTTCTTATTTTGTTCATATAATTACGCATTTTTAGGTAAGGTAAGGTAAGGTAAGGTAATTTTATGTATATAGCACATTTTTAGCAACAAGGCAATTCAAAGTGCTTTACATGAGTTAAACGGAAATACAAACAAAATAACAAACCAAAGGAAAGAAGAAGAAGAAAAAGAAAGAAAAATGACTCATCTAAATCCTTTTCTGGTGTAAAGTGAGTAGGTACAGTTTCTAAAAAGTAGTCAGATAAAAGTAATTAAGTAGTGACTGATCCTGTTAAGTATTTCTGGATTCTAAGTATGTAGTTATTAGGCCCGAGCAGCTAAGCGCTGCGAAGGCCTATTGTAATTCTAATTCTAATTCTAATTCCATTTCTGTGCTGTATAATATTGATCTAAATAGTGCGTACTCCACAATTTCTAATATTACTAATAAACTAAAGCAATCCTTTTCTGGGTTAAATAGGGAGTACTTTTATTCATGTCTTTTACCGTCTGTCTAGGAACTGCAGCTGAAAAATCGGCCTTCTTATTTACAGAAATGCTACTAATATGCATCGTCCTTGTAATAAGTGAATACATTTTAAAAAGTTATACGTTAGTTATGTCGTCTTTAATCAGTGCAATATTTGAAGCCAAGGAGTAGGTCAAACTTTGACAGTAATTTTCAGAGTAATTTTTTAGGTCAATTTCATATTGTTAATAAGCTGGGAACCCAGACCAAAGAAAAGCCAAACTATTCTATTTTAATGATAATGCAGTTTATTAACTTAATATCCTAACTTTACAGCTAAAGCAACAAAGTTTAGAACAATCACTATGCAAGTGACTTTAAACTAAAATTCCAAACAGCAATTTTTTTTTTTAACCTTTGTTTTGCCAGGTTAAAAAAACACTTTTTCAAGAGTCCTGGACAAGAGGCAATAAGAAATACAGTACAAAAAAATGACACAGTTAAAGAAAATGTCAATCAGAAATAGAATAATTCTCAATGCATCAATATCATCTAACAACTTCTTTTACCATTGTTCTCAGTATTTTCCACATTTGTGTCCTTGAGTTCAGATAGTTCCTGTTGTTCCAGGATTTTTATTTATAGATTGAGTTTGTAACTCCCCACTCATTTGGGTGGATGTAATAAATGGGATTATGGGCGAGTTTGATGGTCCACTGTGCAGGGAGGAAGTAACAATTCCTGCGTTGGGTGGATTTCTGCCCTGGCCATATCTGGGCAGAGTCAGAAGTGAATGATGAGAACCCACCCACTTCCAGCTAGTCACATTTCTGTTACATTTTTAAGCTGTGACTGAATCCACAGTTCCACAGAACAACTAGGGTCTCGTGAAAGTTCTAATGTTCACATGGTAACAGCTTTTCAGTGTTTGTTTAAGAATGAGTGGAAAGTAAAATGTTTTATTGTTTTTCTGGTTTCTGTTTTGTAGACTAAAGGCCAGAATGATAGGATTGTGTCATCGGACAAAAACAGAAGCAACCAGCTGCCATCAACTGAAGTGGCAGCCATGTCTCAGCAAGGCCCACGGACCATTGTTCTCCAGAAGGACTCACAAGGTTTCGGCTTCACTTTGCGCCACTTCATTGTGTACCCACCAGAGTCGGCCCTCCAAAGCCTCAAGGTAGCAGACTGCGTAGTTACAATTGTTTTGATACCTCATAGAGATGTAAATGTAGTTAACTTTATAGTCCTGTTTCAGCATTCATTTTTAGCTTATGTATGACCAAGTGAAAGGCTCCTCCACATTTTAATAAACCAGCTAAATACCAGTTCCATCAAAGTCATTAGGGAAATATTCATCATTTGTAATTTCTGTGTCATTCAATTATTTTCTGCTATGCCTCCCCTAGGGGACATATCTTTTTCATGTCTCTCCCCTTAAGTTATACGCCTTTTTAAACCATGAAGTAATAGAGTGTTGTGGAAAAAATACTTTAACAAAAGTCTGGGTGAGAAGAAAATAAGAAATGTATTAAAAACTTGCAAGGTGAGAACAAAAGTACAGCGTCAAAGGAGTCTGTCAAGTCTGCTCCAATTAACAGTGGATTCTAGCTTCCTTTTATAGGTTCTGGTCAGCAGATGATATAGCAGCAGGTTGTCACCATCTCTGGCTGTTCCCAACAAAGAGAAGAGAGGCTTGATTTTACTATAGGTGTGAATCCTTGATTGTTATGCACCAAGGATGTGTGGAGCCTAACACAGATGGTCTTGCCATTTGTCTATTGCTAAGGAAAGGGGGTTGTTATTTGATGCAGAGAAAGCAGCCTCATTTCTGGGTTGGGGAAGTAACACTTAGATGGTCTCCAGGATCAAAGACATCCCCTGCTGTTATATGACATTGTAGAAGTCTATATGAGAGCAGCTTGATCAATCTCGTGATAAGGTCATGCAGACACAATCAAAAGCACAAATAACAGCAGTAGAGCTGTTTTCTGGGCATAGCTTGGAGGAAACAACAGTGCTTCCTTCCTCTAGTGTTTGTCTCCTGGATAAACAAAGGCTTATTTACAGCTCACACACTCTGCATGTACACCTACAAGTACTCAACTGCTGTGTTTTTGTTTTTGACCACTCCCATAGCAACATTGTGGGCCTGCTGCAGGATTTTCTAATGTTATGATGAATGACTGAATTAAAGCTGATGCAGGGATAGTTTTTGAAGACAGACACCACCCATCAGAGATCTTGACAGTTGCTTACCATAGAGACTGGTGGATGGACATTATTGCTGACTGCTGAAAGAAGAGTGATTCAATGATCAAGAGAATTAAATAACAATAACAATAACAATAATCTTTATTGTCATTATAGAGCCATGCAATAAGTTACATGGATTATAGCAAAATTGGTGAAAAAATAGTGCTTCAGGGTATTTAATGCTCTTATGGCTACCAGGTATAAACTGTTCTTCAGTCTGTTTGTTCTTGCTTTAATGCTCCTGTATCTGCAGCCAATTTGTTCCAACTGCAGCAGTTGGAACAAATTGTGACTGGGGTGTGAGGAGTCTTTTAAAAATATTCCTGGCTTTCCTGAGGCAGTGGAACCTGTGGAGATCTTCGAGACAAGGCAGAGAGCAGCCGATGGCCTTCTCAGCAGATTTCATGATTTTCTGGAGAGTCTTCCTCTGTGCTGCTGTGCAGCTGGGGAACCACACACAGAGACAATAGCAGACGATACTTTCAATAGAACATCGAGAAGGACACCAGCAGTTTTTGAGAAATGTTGTTCCTCCTGAGGACTCTCAGGAAATAGATCCTCTGCTGGGCCTTCTTTGCCAGTTCTGCTGTGTTTACATCTCAGGCCAGGTTATCCATGATCTGAACTCCCAGGAAACGGAAGTTTGACATCCTCTCCACAGGGTCTACGCAGATGTTTAGTGGTTCAATGTCTCTTTTCCTTCTCCTAAAATCCATTATGATCTCCTTGGTCTTGGCTGTGTTTAGGATCAGGTTGTCTGTGCACCATGCTGTAATTCGCTCCACCTCGTTCCTGTAGGCAGACTCATCCCCCTCTGAGATGAGGCCCACTACAGTTGTGTTGTCTGTAAATTTAACAAGGGTGGTACTTTGATGGACTGAAACACAATCGTGTGTGTACAGCGTAAGAGCAGAGGGCTCAACACACAGCCCTGGGGAGAGCTAGTGCTGATGTCAATGGCTGAAGAAGTGTGGGGGCCCATTCTGACTCTTTGCTTGCGATCTGTCAGGAAGTCCTGGACAGCAACAGATGGAAGAGGGAATTCCCAGGTCTGCCAGATTATGCACTTATCTGTCAGGGAGAATGGTACTGAATGCAGAGCTGAAATTAATAAAGAGGATGCGTGCAGAGGTATCTCGGTGCGCCAGGTGGGACAAGACAGCAAGCAGGACAGTGGCAACAGCATCTTCAGTTGAAAATTGCATTTATATGTGTTTTGGCTATGTTAAAGGGTAGAGTGTAATGTAAAGTGTGCTACATTTCTGAGGGAACCTCAAATTTTTATAAGGGGAGCAGCTGGTTCAGCTAACTAACGGGAAGTCAGTGCTACATGGATTACTGCAGTGGTTCCCAAACTTTTTCTTCTGCGCCCCCCCAGTGGTTTCCAAACATTTTCTGCGCCCCCCCTATGGATTACAAATGGCTGTCTGGTTGAAACGATGCCTGTGTGTGTGGGGGGGGGGTTATCGACATTTTTGGGGGCAAAATGAATGTACGTAGCTGAAAATAGACACCAACATCGGTAGCCTACAAGGTACTTGTTA
>NW_006800321.1:434963-454292 GCF_000485575.1 Poecilia formosa | reverse complement strand
TTTATGACAGTGTCATGACAGTCTTATTCACCCCCCTTCAAATAAAGTGTTACCAATTTTTTTTTCTTTTTAAAGATTCTAGGGGGTGCTGTGGAGGAATTTGGCCACACCCACCAAATATTGGACTGCATTTACGTTCGGGTGGACAAGGACCGATCAGTGAGTTTGGTGAAGCTCAACTGAAATATGTGGAATTTAGAGCCAAAAGTATGGCAACAGTGTAACTCTGGACTTTAAAGCAAGTGAGACCAACTAGTTATCTGTCTTCTGACACAACATTATCTTGATTAGATAAAGGGGGTCAGAGATGGCACTTTCGAAGAAAAAAAAAAGTCACTTCCTGTTCTGAGGGGCAGGGGTTATGACGTCATACTATGATGATATAGGATCGTCAGGCATCCAACCAGGATCACTCATGCCAAATTTGGTACCAATTGACCTTTTTTATTTTAAGAGTACCCCAAATTCACCACTTGGCCACGATCCCTGTACATATATGAAAACTCTGTTGTTTTAACTGCATCCCAGGGTAGGGTTAGGCCTAAATAAGCAAATCACAAAACACAAACAAATGTGTCTCAACTGAACATTCAAAATAACTAAAATGGCAACAGATGAGGAAAAACAAGAAAGAAATTAAATTAAAGAAGAGAAAACAGAAACTATAAATCCAAACAAGGGACCATAACAAAGATTTTGAATAATCATCAAATTTATATGTCAGGGGTAAGGCAATAAGTCAATAGTGATATGACAACAAACGTTCTAATTTTGTACTGTTAGTAATTTCACATTTTTCTTTGAAAAATATCAAGCATGTCATCAAGTTATATTTGATCTCATGTACTGCTACTGAAACATAGAACAAAGGTTGTAGGGACAGGGCACTAATGTGCATTTGAGCTTCATGATCTATTTTAATAAGTGTATTGTATTTCTTATTTTGTTCATATAATTACGCATTTTTAGGTAAGGTAAGGTAAGGTAAGGTAATTTTATGTATATAGCACATTTTTAGCAACAAGGCAATTCAAAGTGCTTTACATGAGTTAAACGGAAATACAAACAAAATAACAAACCAAAGGAAAGAAGAAGAAGAAAAAGAAAGAAAAATGACTCATCTAAATCCTTTTCTGGTGTAAAGTGAGTAGGTACAGTTTCTAAAAAGTAGTCAGATAAAAGTAATTAAGTAGTGACTGATCCTGTTAAGTATTTCTGGATTCTAAGTATGTAGTTATTAGGCCCGAGCAGCTAAGCGCTGCGAAGGCCTATTGTAATTCTAATTCTAATTCTAATTCCATTTCTGTGCTGTATAATATTGATCTAAATAGTGCGTACTCCACAATTTCTAATATTACTAATAAACTAAAGCAATCCTTTTCTGGGTTAAATAGGGAGTACTTTTATTCATGTCTTTTACCGTCTGTCTAGGAACTGCAGCTGAAAAATCGGCCTTCTTATTTACAGAAATGCTACTAATATGCATCGTCCTTGTAATAAGTGAATACATTTTAAAAAGTTATACGTTAGTTATGTCGTCTTTAATCAGTGCAATATTTGAAGCCAAGGAGTAGGTCAAACTTTGACAGTAATTTTCAGAGTAATTTTTTAGGTCAATTTCATATTGTTAATAAGCTGGGAACCCAGACCAAAGAAAAGCCAAACTATTCTATTTTAATGATAATGCAGTTTATTAACTTAATATCCTAACTTTACAGCTAAAGCAACAAAGTTTAGAACAATCACTATGCAAGTGACTTTCAACTAAAACTCCAAACAGCAATTGTTTTTTTTTTGTTTTTGTTTTTTTAACCTTTGTTTTGCCAGGTTAAAAAAAAAACACTTTTTCAAGAGTCCTGGACAAGAGGCAATAAGAAATACAGTACAAAAAAATGACACAGTTAAAGAAAATGTCAATCAGAAATAGAATAATTCTCAATGCATCAATATCATCTAACAACTTCTTTTACCATTGTTCTCAGTATTTTCCACATTTGTGTCCTTGAGTCCAGATAGTTCCTGTTGTTCCAGGATTTTTATTTATAGATTGAGTTTGTAACTCCCCACTCATTTGGGTGGATGTAATAAATGGGATTATGGGCGAGTTTGATGGTCCACTGTGCAGGGAGGAAGTAACAATTCCTGCGTTGGGTGGATTTCTGCCCTGGCCATATCTGGGCAGAGTCAGAAGTGAATGATGAGAACCCACCCACTTCCAGCTAGTCACATTTCTGTTACATTTTTAAGCTGTGACTGAATCCACAGTTCCACAGAACAACTAGGGTCTCGTGAAAGTTCTAATGTTCACATGGTAACAGCTTTTCAGTGTTTGTTTAAGAATGAGTGGAAAGTAAAATGTTTTATTGTTTTTCTGGTTTCTGTTTTGTAGACTAAAGGCCAGAATGATAGGATTGTGTCATCGGACAAAAACAGAAGCAACCAGCTGCCATCAACTGAAGTGGCAGCCATGTCTCAGCAAGGCCCACGGACCATTGTTCTCCAGAAGGACTCACAAGGTTTCGGCTTCACTTTGCGCCACTTCATTGTGTACCCACCAGAGTCGGCCCTCCAAAGCCTCAAGGTAGCAGACTGCGTAGTTACAATTGTTTTGATACCTCATAGAGATGTAAATGTAGTTAACTTTATAGTCCTGTTTCAGCATTCATTTTTAGCTTATGTATGACCAAGTGAAAGGCTCCTCCACATTTTAATAAACCAGCTAAATACCAGTTCCATCAAAGTCATTAGGGAAATATTCATCATTTGTAATTTCTGTGTCATTCAATTATTTTCTGGTATGCCTCCCCTAGGGGACATATCTTTTTCATGTCTCTCCCCTCAAGTTATACGCCTTTTAAAAAAGGCATACGAGAAGTTAGTTAAATTTAGCTTTTGCAGTAAACCTAAGAGAAAAATAGACTTTGTGTTTCCTGCTCGTCTGTTGGTTTTGCTACTTGTATTTTTTTTTACCTCATTTGTTGTTGTTTTTTACTAACTGCATTTCCAATGTGCACAAAACTTTGTTGACATTTTGTTAATATGAAAAATACACAATTTCACAATTGCAGTTTCCTTTAAATAAGTTATGCAATTAAAATTACATGTGAATAAGTTGATGAGCGATCAGAGGAAATATCAGTGTCTCACTCAGGCAGTTAGCAATCCTCTTGTGGCCTTGGCCATCTTTATGTAGCACAACAATTTCTCTTTTAGGATCCTCAGAGAGTTCTTTGCCATTAGGTGCCATGTTGGAACTTTCAATGACAAGTATGAGAAAATGAGAGCTGTAGAACCATACACTTTTATATAAGCTGCACACAGACTACGTTTCATTGTGTCAAAGTGTCATTTTGTCAGTGTTGTCCCATGTAAATATATACTTAAATATGTGCAGAAATGTGAGGGGTGTACTAATTTTTGTGATACACTGTATGTTTATCTGTCAGTGCTATGCGTTTAAAAATGCTACCGTCATGTTTTCACACCGAAAACTATAGTGAGTTGCTAATGTTAAATATTATCATTGGATAACACTCTTTTAGTGACAGGACTGAAGTGGGAGCTTAGGAACATTGAAACAATTTATATACACAAGAATATCACACTAATTATTAGAATATCCTACCTTTTAAACAATATTTTAAATACAGAAGTGTTTGTAAGAATAAAACAGTATCAGACAGGGGAAACAAGTTTTTATCTAAATTAAATAGACATCTACAAATACAGATCACTGCAACTCTTTTTTGTGTATTAATATGTTGTATGACAGACTTTATCAAATGCAGCGCAGCCACAATGTGTCCACAGAACTGCACAGGTCACTGAAATTATAGGATATGCTTAATATACACTAATATTATACTGCTAGTACACAGCTTCAATCTCAAATAACATGCTCTATTTAGCACAGTTTAATAAAAGAGTGTTATTAGACTAAAATATTTTCAAGTATAGGGACAAAATAGCTCAGAAAAACAACATATTTTGCCCTGATTTACGAGGCCGACAACAAGTAATTCTTGTTAACAGTATACAGTATAGTAACGACAATGATATGGCAAACTAAAGCCATTTATAAATATGTTTACAAACTCCCTGTGATGTAAACTTAAACCATGAAGTAATAGAGTGTTGTGGAAAAAATACTTTAACAAAAGTCTGGGTGAGAAGAAAATAAGAAATGTATTAAAAACTTGCAAGGTGAGAACAAAAGTACAGCGTCAAAGGAGTCTGTCAAGTCTGCTCCAATTAACAGTGGATTCTAGCTTCCTTTTATAGGTTCTGGTCAGCAGATGATATAGCAGCAGGTTGTCACCATCTCTGGATGTTCCCAACAAAGAGAAGAGAGGCTTGATTTTACTATAGGTGTGAATCCTTGATTGTTATGCACCAAGGATGTGTGGAGCCTAACACAGATGGTCTTGCCATTTGTCTATTGCTAAGGAAAGGGGGTTGTTATTTGATGCAGAGAAAGCAGCCTCATTTCTGGGTTGGGGAAGTAACACTTAGATGGTCTCCAGGATCAAAGACATCCCCTGCTGTTATATGACATTGTAGAAGTCTATATGAGAGCAGCTTGATCAATCTCGTGATAAGGTCATGCAGACACAATCAAAAGCACAAATAACAGCAGTAGAGCTGTTTTCTGGGCATAGCTTGGAGGAAACAACAGTGCTTCCTTCCTCTAGTGTTTGTCTCCTGGATAAACAAAGGCTTATTTACAGCTCACACACTCTGCATGTACACCTACAAGTACTCAACTGCTGTGTTTTTGTTTTTGACCACTCCCATAGCAACATTGTGGGCCTGCTGCAGGATTTTCTAATGTTATGATGAATGACTGAATTAAAGCTGATGCAGGGATAGTTTTTGAAGACAGACACCACCCATCAGAGATCTTGACAGTTGCTTACCATAGAGACTGGTGGATGGACATTATTGCTGACTGCTGAAAGAAGAGTGATTCAATGATCAAGAGAATTAAATAACAATAACAATAACAATAATCTTTATTGTCATTATAGAGCCATGCAATAAGTTACATGGATTATAGCAAAATTGGTGAAAAAATAGTGCTTCAGGGTATTTAATGCTCTTATGGCTACCAGGTATAAACTGTTCTTCAGTCTGTTTGTTCTTGCTTTAATGCTCCTGCATCTGCAGCCAATTTGTTCCAACTGCAGCAGTTGGAACAAATTGTGACTGGGGTGTGAGGAGTCTTTTAAAAATATTCCTGGCTTTCCTGAGGCAGTGGAACCTGTGGAGATCTTCGAGACAAGGCAGAGAGCAGCCGATGGCCTTCTCAGCAGATTTCATGATTCTCTGGAGAGTCTTCCTCTGTGCTGCTGTGCAGCTGGGGAACCACACACAGAGACAATAGCAGACGATACTTTCAATAGAACATCGAGAAGGACACCAGCAGTTTTTGAGAAATGTTGTTCCTCCTGAGGACTCTCAGGAAATAGATCCTCTGCTGGGCCTTCTTTGCCAGTTCTGCTGTGTTTACATCTCAGGCCAGGTTATCCATGATCTGAACTCCCAGGAAACGGAAGTTTGACATCCTCTCCACAGGGTCTACGCAGATGTTTAGTGGTTCAATGTCTCTTTTCCTTCTCCTAAAATCCATTATGATCTCCTTGGTCTTGGCTGTGTTTAGGATCAGGTTGTCTGTGCACCATTCTGTAATTCGCTCCATCTCGTTCCTGTAGGCAGACTCATCCCCCTCTGAGATGAGGCCCACTACAGTTGTGCCGTCTGTATATTTAACAAGGGTGGTACTTTGATGGACTGAAACACAATCATGTGTGTACAGCATGAAAAGCAGAGGGCTCAACACACAGCCCTGGGGAGAGCTTGTGCTGATGTCAATGGCTGAAGAAGTGTGGGGGCCCATTCTGACTCTTTGCTTGCGATCTGTCAGGAAGTCCTGGACAGCAACAGGTGGAAGAGGGAATTCCCTGGTCTGCCAGATTATGTACTTATCTGTCAGGGAGAATGGTATTGAATGCAGAGCTGAAATTAATAAAGAGGATGCGTGCATAGGTATCTCGGTGCGCCAGGTGGGACAAGACAGCATGCAGGACAGTGGCAACAGCATCTTCAGTTGAAAATTGCATTTATATGTGTTTTGGCTATGTTAAAGGGTAGAGTGTAATGTAAAGTGTGCTACATTTCTGAGGGAACCTCAAATTTTTATAAGGGGAGCAGCTGGTTCAGCTAACTAACGGGAAGTCAGTGCTACATGGATTAATGTGTGAAATAAGCTATTGATGATTTCTTGTCCTCTGACCTCTTGCAGGTCCTTCAATAACAGCTTAGACTACAAGTTTCCTGGGCACATGAAGCTGCACAGTTCTCATTTAGTAACCATGGTGTAGAGCAGAGGTCCCCACTGCCCCTGCATGTTGTAGGTGTTCCCCTGCTGCTGCACACCTGGCTCAAATGAATGAGTGATTAACTAGCAATTTATGCTGAGGAAGTAATGCAATCTGAATCAGTTGTGCTGGAGTGGGGAAACATATAATCCATGCAGGACGGTGGGCCCTGCGGACCAGGGTGGGGGACAAGTGGTGTGTAGCCCTGGGTGGAAAATCTGAGCTCAGTAGCACCTGTCCGTGTCTGTCCTGCTTAATGATTTTTTCTTTCTTTTTTTACTTTCCCACAGGATGAAGAAAATGATAATTTACCAGGAAAAGGTGAGTGTTTTATGTCCTGTTACTTTAAACAGCAGCGACTTTATTGGGTATTAAGATCTGTTTTATATAATAATGACTAACATTATTATATAATCACTGTTTCTTTTTCCATCTCAACATTCTCAGGGTCTGATTAAATCTGGTGTGAATAAACTTCCAGGTCAAAATAACTACATCTGTTTCTGTAAATAAGCCCAGGTTAAGCTCCTTATTTGTATTCCCTTTTGGCGTTTGTTGCCTTTATTTTGTTTTGTTTTGTGTTGACTTGGTTGACTTGTGTATGGTTGACTTCCGGTTTTTGATTTGATGCTTTTATTTTGATGAGAGGACTTCCGCTATTTATGTTGTGCAGCAGCAGCTTAGCAACAGAAGGAACGGAAGACAAGTTGCAACAGTGTTATAAAAATGTATCTTATTAGCAGCCCCCTTGATTGAGGCACAAGGTATATTTATTTTGTAAATAAGAATAATTCTAATATTGATTGGTTGGAATTGTGAAATTGCTTTATCAAATAAGGTATAGTTTTTGAATCAGTTATTTTAGTGGTGAACGTTATTTTTAGTTTTCAAACGTTACGGTTATAAGAGCGTGGTTTGTGGTTCTTTTTTTGTGTGTGTTTGTGCTGCAGAGTGAAACTCATGGTTTACTTCCAATAAACCTGGCTGTTCATCAGTAAAGCCACAATCTTCCATTTGGGGGCGTCTGCTACAGTTTCTATTCTGGAACTACACATTGGAGAAATTGTTAGCTCTGTTGCATTGCAGCATGAAAATCTTTTCTTTGCGTCCATCGTAAGGATGAGTTCTTCTGTGTATTCCGGATTCCTCCCACAGTTTAAAAATATTTATATCAGGTCAGTGTTCTCTCTAAATTGCCCCTTGCTATGATATTGTGTTGGTGTATTCGTTTGGGTAACACTTTATTTGAAGGGTTAGGGTTAGATGATCTGTGAAAACAATCAATCTCCTCCATCTCCTTCCTGAATTACTATTACTGGTTAAAGTAATGCACCGCTCTGACCAAAACAACCAATCAGAACCAGTAGGACGCTCTTAGCGCTGTCAATCAACCTCATTCACTCACCGCTAAATGTGCTAATGGTGGAGAAACAACTTATTGTTACAGGAAAATCGTTTATCTGCTATCACTGGTAGCTATGGATACTAGACTAAGCATTTACAACAGGCTATGCTAGCTGCAGAATAGCACAGAGCGAGGGGGAGGAAGGTTGAGCCACATGAGATTGTGATTGACGGCACTAAGTCTCTCCTGCCACTGACTGGTTGTTTCTAGAGAAAGCAGAGGAAATACATTTTTCACAGATTACCTCTCATACCATAATGTCACAACATAATGACAGTTTTAACAAATATGTGGAAAAAATATATTTATATAAAAGTGACATACTGCAGCCTGCAGCTTTAATTTCACTTAGGAGAGGGCAGGTCAGGAGGGACGTGGGTTAGAGCTGCTGCTGAATGACTCGTATGTTAAGTGGTAAAAGGTACAGGACAAGTTAAATATATGAATATGTTGGTAATTTTTTAAAAATTCATTAAATGCTAGTGAAATGGAGGTAATCAGTAGTCTGTAGCTAAGCTAACTATGCTGAATGGTTGATAATCTAATACAGTCTACTCACCTCTCTTGGAGAAAAACTGAGCTATAAATTGACACTCTTGCCTTTTTCTCTCTTTCCCTCTCTTTTTTTTTGGAAAACCTGATTTTATAACTTTTCTTAGCAGCATAGTAACTGCCACAATCATTCATGTCTTCCACTATCTGCTGATAACACCGTCACAGTGAAGCGCTCCAAGCAGGAATGAACCATTTAATGCAGATACGGGGGTTCAGGGTAAATATGGATGTGTGTTTTTTGGTCTGGGAGTGGGAACATTAAATTTTTGCTGCTTAAAACAATCTTCAAAAATACAATATTATTAATTTTGTAATTGACAGGGTCCCGATTTTACTTTATTATTTTTTTCTATGAACAATAAATAAATAATAAATAAATTGTGGAGGGCCCCCTGTTGGTCAGGGTCCCTAGAATTGTCATCACTTTTCCCCCCTATACCGCGCCCCTGGTCATGGCTGCGAAGTGCACCCATTGAGTTTTTACACCAGACAGACGCTCCCCTCTCTTGCAGGTACTGCCTACCCCTGTTAAATTTTTTAAGGGTACGCAGTACCCTACCGTACCTGCATACTTTCACCCCTGGTCCCAGCTGTGGACATTTCAGCAAACTGCAAGCCAAGAGATCAGAGAAGGAACTGGACTGGTTGAGAACGTCAGATACACATACATGGACAGATTTGAGTATAAATACGCCCCGCTCTCTGGACACTCCAGCATTTGTGTAATGCTGAAGTGTCCAGAACCCTCCAACATTGGCCCAAATAAAGCAGACATAAATGGAGTTTGGTGTGATGATTTGGTTTTGTTATTAGCTACCTTTCACTCCCCAATAATGTCCTTGTTCAAGTTCAGAAGGTTGTGGAGGTTTTAAACACAATGGGCTCAATCAAAGATGGAGAAAATAGATCAAGATGATAGAATGTTAGGATTATACAGTGAATTGTTAGTTGTTTACCTCATTATAACTGTACTACACATCCCATAATTATTCCTGATCATCTGTAGATGTATGCTAAAACAAACCTGCCTTACTGAGTCTTACAAAAGCTATACAAATGTACTTTTCACCATTTTAATGAACACAATTTAACTTTGGTATGTGGGGTTTGCTGTGTCCATTTGGGTAAAAGTTTTCTGACCTGAAATATTATATGTCTGTGTTTCTTTAAAGTGGAGAGTCAGCGAGCTTCCTTGGAGCCAATGGACACCATTTTTGTGAAAAGTGTGAAAGAAAATGGCCCTGCACAACAAGCTGGACTGTGTATTGGTAAAATACATGCATGAACTCACTCCAACTAAAGTCTGAAATAAATCTTGAATATTCAAGAATCTGAGAGTTGATTCATAAAATGTTAAGATTGGTTGAAAAAAAAAATGTATAAAACATTTTTCAGGAACTCAGTTCAGTAAATCAAGCACATTAATGTACATTAGTTTCATACATAATGTTTTCAAACTTTATTATTTCTGTTATTTTGATTTTCTGCTTATAGTTAAAAACTTAAACTTAGAATATTACTTCAGACTAATGAAAAACATTTTTTAAATCCAGAAATAAAGGTTTAACAAAAATGTTTAATACCTGCTTAAGGCCAAGCCAAGTCAACTTTATTCATAAGCACTTTAAAAACAGCAAAACTGACTAAAGTGTTGAACAAGGTTGTTACTTTTAAAAGGTACTTTTAATCTGACAACGAGCTCCATTGGAATCCCTCTAATTTATTGCATATGATATACTTTTCAGGTCTGCACAGCACTGTTGCCTTGCAGCAAGAAGGTTCTGGGTTCAAATCCCGGCTCGGGATATTTCTGCATGGAGTTTGCATGTTTTCCCTGTGCATATGTATGGGTTCTCTCCTGGTATTCCGGCTTCCTTCCACAGACCTGTCCAGGGTGACCCCGACTCTCGCCCATTGACCTCTGGAGATAGGCACCAGCACCCATCATGACCCCCGTAGGAATAATGAATGGATATACTTTTCAAAATGCAGGTGGTTTTTCCTTAGTTTTAATCAACAGGTTAAAAGTGATTGACTTTCTAAACAAAAGTACATGTGCTGGTCAAAGAGTTTAAATATCATGAAAAAGTCAGTTTAAATCGGTGATCCCATTCAATAAGTATTATATTCATTCATTACATACAGACTGATATGTTTCAAATGTTTAGTGTTGATTATTACTGAGGACTAATGTAAACTTCAAATTCAGTATCAGAAAGCTAGAATATTGGGAAAAGTTTCAATATTGAAAACCCCTGGTGCCACACACTAATCAGCTATTTAACTCAAAACACCTGCAAAGGCTTTTAAATGGTCTCTCAGTCCAATTCTGCAAGCTACAAAATCATGGGGATGACTGCTGACCTGACAGTTGTCCAAAAAAATGATCTTTGACACTTTGCACAAGAGGGCAAGACACAAACATCATTACCAGTACTAAAGAAGCTGGCTGTGCACAGAGTTTTGTGTTCAAGCACATTCATAGAGAGGTGAAGGGGAAGAAAAGATGTGGTAGGAAAAAAAATAGACAAGCAATCGGCATAACCGCACCCTGTAGGGGATTGTGAAACAAAACCCATTAAAAAATGTTAGGGAGATTCACAAAGAGCGGACTGCAGCTGGAGTTGGTGCTTCAAAAACCACCACCCACAGATATATATACAAGACAAGGGTTTCAGCTGCTGCATTCTTTATGTCAAGTCACTCTTGAACAAGAGATGGCATCAGAAGCATCTTGCCTGGCTAAAGGGAAATAGAATTGAACTGGTGCTGAGTGATCCAAAATTATGCTCTCTGATGAAAGTAAATTTTGTATTTCCTTTGGAAATCAAGGACCCAGAGTCTGGAGGAAGAGAGGAGAGGCACAGAATCCATGTTGCTTGAGTTCCAGTCTAAAGTTTCCACAGTCAGTGATGGTTTGGGTTGCCATGTCATCTGCTGGTGTCGGTTCACTGTGTTTTCTGAGGTTAATGGTAAATGCAGCCATCTTCCAGGAAGTTTTAGAGCACTTCACGCTTCTTGCTGCTGACTAACGTTATGGAGATGCAGATTTAATTTTTCAACAGGACTTGGCACCTCCACGCAGTGCCAAACTTGGTTTAAGGTCCATGGTATCCCTGTTCTTAATTGGCTAGCAAACTCACCTGACCTTAACTTAATAGAAAATCTGTGGTGTATCGTGAAGAGGAAGGTTCTGGCTAGAAATAGCCGAGCTCACCTCAACGGATGGCTCTAGTTCTGGAACCAATCACCTTGAGAGGGGCTGGACATACTTCCACTTTGGAGTTGCCCGCGGTAAGAGGCGCCGGGCAGGAGTGGGCATACTTTTTGCCCCCCATCTCGGCATCTGTACGTTGGGGTTTACCCCGGTGAACGAGAGGGTAGCCTCCCTCCGCCTGCGGGTGGGGGGAAAGGTTCTGACTGTTGTTTGTGCTTACTGGGAGAACAACAGTTCAGATTACCCACCCTTCTTGGAGTCCTTAGAGGGGGTACTGGAGAGTGCCCCTCCTGGGGACTCCCTTGTTCTGCTGGGGGACTTCAATGCTCACGTGGGCAATGACAGTGAGACCTTGAGTGGCGTGGTTGGGAGGAACGGCCCCCCTGATCTGAACTCGAGTGGTGTTCTGTTGTTGGACTTCTGTGCTCATCATGGATTGTCCATAACAAACACCATGGTCAGGCATAATGGTCTCCATATGTGCACTTGGCACCAGGACACCCTAGGCCGCAGTTCGATAATCAATTTTGTCATCGTTTCATCGGACCTGCGGCCGTATGTCTTGAACACTCGGATGAAGAGAGGTGCGGAACTGTCCACTGACCACTACCTGGTGGTGAGTTGGCTCTGGTGGTGGGGGAGGATGCCAGTCAGACCTGGCAGGCCCAAACGTGTAGTGAGGGTCTGCTGGGAACATCTGGTGGAGTCCCCTGTGAGTCGGAGCTTTAACTCCCATCTCCGGCAGAACTTTGAACACCTTCCGGGGGATGTGGGGGACATTGAGACTGAGTGGACCATGTTCCGTACCTCCATTGCTGAGGTGGCTTATTGGAGTTGCGGCCCCAAGGTTGTCGGTGCCTGTCACGGCAGCAACCCTTGAACCCGTTTGGTGGACACCTTCGGTGAGGGATTCTGTCAGGCTGAAGAAGGAGTCCTATCGGGCCTTTTTGGCCTGTGGGACTCCAGAAGCAGCTGATGGGTACCAGCAGGCAAAGCGGCTCGGGTGGTTGCTGAGGCAAAAACTCGGGCGTGGGAGGAGTGTGGAGAGACCATGGAGAAAGACTTCCGCATGTCTTCAAGGTGATTCTGGTCCACCATCCTGTGTCTCAGGAGGGGGAAGCAGTACAGCACCAACACTGTTTACAGTGCGGATGGTGTGCTGCTGACCTCGACTCAGGATGTTGTGGGCCGGTGGGCGGAATACTTCGAAGACCTCCTCAATCCCACCAACATGCCTCCATTGAGGAAGCTGAGCCTGGAGACTCTGGGTCGGACTCTCCAATCTCTGGGGACGAGGTCACCGAGGTGGTTAAAAAGCTCCTCAGTGGCAGGGCTCTGGGGGTGGATGAGATCCGCCTGGAGTTCCTTAAGGCTCTGAATGTTGCAGGGTTGTGTTGGTTGACACGACTCTGCAATATCGCATGGACATCGGGGGCAGCCGGGATGAGGATCAGTGCCTCCAAATCCGAGGCCATGGTCTTGAGCCGGAAAAGGGTAGAGTGCCTTCTCCAGGCCGGGTTGGGGGGTTTGCTGCCCCAAGTGGAGGAGTTTAAGTATCTTGGGATCTTGTTCATGAATGAGGGAAGAAGGGAGGGGGAGATCAACAGACGGATTGGCGCAGCATCTGCCGTGAAGCGGGTGCTTCACGGCAGACCAGCCGACCAGTCTGTTTTGGTGAAGAGAGAGCCGAGTCAAAAAACAAAGCTCTCGATTTACCAGTCGATCTACGTTCCCACCCTCATCTATGGTCATGAGCTTTGGGTCATGACCGAAAGAATGAGATCACAGCTACAAGCGGCCGAAATGGGTTTCCTCCGCCCAGCCACCCTCCGCAGGGTGGCTGGGCTCTCCCTTAGAGATAGGGTGAGGAGCTCGGTCATCCGGGAGGGACTCAGAGTAGAGCCGCTGCTCCTTCACGTCGAGAGTCCTCTAAATAGGGCTTGGGCATCTGGTCAGGATGCCTCCTGGACGCCTCCCCAGTAAGGTGTTCCGGGCACGTCTCACAGGGAGGAGGCCCCGGGGAAGACCCAGGACACGCTGGAGGGACATTGTTTCTCGGTTGGCCTGGGAACGCCTTGGGGTTCCCCTGTAGGGGCAGGAAGAAGTGGCTAGGGAGAGGGAAGTCTGGGCCTCCCTTTTGAAGCTGCTGTCCCCGCGACCCGACCCCGGATGAAGCGGAATAAAAGAATAAAATGGATGGATGGATGCATTTGGGGTTTTCATTAGTTGTGAGTTATAATCACCAACATTAAAAGAAAAAAACATTTGAAATATCTGTCTTTGTGTAACGAATGAATAATATATAAGTTTAACTTTTTGAATGGAATTACTGATTTAAATAAACTTTTTCATGATATTCTAATTTTTTGACCAGCGCCTGTATGTATTAACGTCATCACATTTACAATATGGTGAAGGACCAAGCAAGAAAAACTGGAAACCAGATGGCCAACAGAGTAGGTTGGCCATCTGCAAACAGAAGCTTGCTTGGTCCTTCACTGGTGGTAGCCTGGGTGTGTTTTCTTTAAGAATGCAAATCCATGGCAGTTGAGAGTGTTAAATCTATGAAGGAAACCAACAAAGCCACCTGGAATTACACTTCAGGAAATCTAAATGGTAAAAAAAACTCACAGATAAGAAGGACAAAATTCAAATAAATTCTACATTTATTCAGGAGCGAAGCAGTTCCAAAGACAGTTAAAAGTATTTATTTTTAAATTGCAATATCCTAGGATAGAAAATAGTTAAGACAGAATTCATTAAAACAATTTTGAAACAGTATTTTGGCTGACGTTAAAATATTTTACATCAGGGGAAAACTGAGGCTTTTCTTATTTCCTTAATTTTGGGAGATCGGTGATCAGCCAATACTTACACGTGAAGCCTATCTTCCATCCATCCATTCATCTATTTTCTATACACCCTTGTCCCTTAGTGGGGTAGAGAGGGTTGCTGGTGCCTATCTCCAGCTAACGTTCTGGGCGAGAGGCAGGGTACACCCTGGACAGATCGCCAGTTTGTCGCAGGTGAAGCCTATCTTATCCAATGATTTTATCTTCCTCAGCAAAGATGTGAAAATCAGCCACAGAACTCTATTGTTCTGCTGTGAGAGAGTCTGACTGACAGACCCACCAAACCCATGTCTGCACATTCACAGTTAACAGTAGTCACGCCACTGTTTCCAACTCGGCAACATTTTTGCTACATTTAGTAATATTTCAGAGAAAAAAAAATTGTATTGGCCAAAATCAGAATTGGCAGATTAGAAGAGCTGTAATTCAGGGTTCCCCCAGAAAATCTGCTAAGCCTGGTAGGGAAGTTCACCAGCAGTCCATTGTTAACATGGACTGCTGGTGAATGTTAACAATTGTTAAGAATGTTAACAATTACAAAACTTCAGAGGTGCATGAGCAAGCATCATATGTTCAATGTGTTATCTATGAACCTAGCTTAATCTGTCTTTACTATTCCTGTCAGTGGTATATAAAAACCCTGTTTAAAATAAACAAACAGCACTTAGCCTGGCGATGTGGCAAGTAAAGCCTGGTGGTCCGCCGGGCTGATGATACACTAGAGGAAACCCAGGGTCATCTTAGGGTCATTAATACAAACAAAAAGAATATAAAATATAATGATCAAATGAGAAAAACAAGGCAACAGCATTAGTCATATATTCTATCTAAAGCCACAGTTTGTAGTTTACTGTGTTAGTAATGTGGAAACAGTAACAAATTTTCAGTTTTCTCACTTTTCCACCAGATATTCCTGTTTAACCCTTCTTTGTTTGTGTGTGCTTGTGGGTTCTCCAGGAGACCGACTGGTGAAGGTTAATGGTGAGAGCATTCTGGGGAAAACCTATTCTCAGGTTATCACACTCATCCAAAACAGGTGTTGATCTCGTGTTAAGGTTTTGATGTGCGTTCTCATTTCTATTCTGATTGCTGTTTTTCATGTTTTCATTCAGTGAGAACCTCTTGGAGCTCACTATTATGCCAAAAAATGAGGATGTGTTGCAATTGGTAAGTGTGAGTATTGCCTTTCTATTTTCTGCCTTGATTTCCTTCCACCCTCTGAATGTGTGTGAAGCCATCAGTTAGCAGAGCTGAAGGAAAAACTGGATTCATTCAACAATAGCCAGTGTGTGTTTAGCAACATAACTGTTTGGATAAAGTGGAGTAAAAGTGACAAGAATGCCTTTTAATTATTATTTTTTTCTACAATGTGGAGTTTTTATTCTATCTTTATTAATTTCTGTGGCTATTATTTTTTTTACTGTCCACTTTCTGCCATGAAAACTAAATTTTCCACTTGTGGGAGTTTGGCTATAATAAAGGATTATCTTATCAGAAATCCGTAAACAAAGACTGCCGATAATCAAATTTATAATTATTCTTTAACTTCAACATTAAGCAGACAACACATTTTACAGTTAACATATTAAATCAGAATTAATACACTCAAGGATAAAAAAAAAGATAGGCCCCATTTCTTCATTTTGCCTAAAAATATAAAGAATAGAGTAATGTGTTCAGTCTTAAGGATGGTAGTTGAGGAAGTAAACATTCTCACGCACTTCATCCGAAGCCAAACAGCTGATGGACGGTCACATGGTTTCAGATTTGTATTTGCTCACACATTTCATACTCCGCCCAGCTCACCTGACACCCCTCCCACAAATATGCCACACCCCTACCTTCAGGGATTCCCCTCTGTCTAAGGTTACCACCTTTCAGAAATTAAAATAAGGGACCAGTCCCTATATATGTAAAGTGGGGAGAGGGGGTTTGGCCCCTATGTATGTAAAGCGGGAGCGGAGGGGATGGAGGGGCGGGGACCGCAGTGGCAGCGTGTCGGTTAGTGTGTGTTACCCACAAAGCAGTTGGGCACAATATCGCAACACCAACACCGTGAGTCAAACAATGACTGGGGCAGCCTATAATATAATGTACTCAGGACCACCTCTTTAATGTTACACATACATATTTTTTTGTAGAATACAGAACAAGTCCCGTATCGGGACGCTACATTTAAAGGCTAATTATGTGACGGTTCCATATTTTACAGGATGGGTGGCAACCCTACCTTATACATTGCAAATGGTATTTTTATTATAGTTCATCGTGTTTTTCACGTCTCCTTATTTCTTTTGTTCCTCCTATGATTGATGGAGATGTATAGATTTAATTTATAATGTATGAAAGTATTGTTTATGTCATTTAATTAGCTCTACATCCTTATGACAATGAAAAAATATGGTATTTTATAAGATGATTTATCTTTTATGGTGCCAGTAATGCCAGAATTAATAGTAAATAATAAAGACATTGTGGTATTGTGATTTAATAATGTAATTATATTAGTTGTGTTACCAGTCCCATGCTATTGGAGGCAGTAGCAGACTCAAAAAGATGCGACTAAGAAGCAGATGAAGTACACCGAAAGCTACAAAATTTGTTAAAAAACTGAGTTGTGCTGAAGTAAATAAAAGAGAAGTTCAAATACATGCTGATCATGAAAATCCTTCCTAAAGGTGAAGATATATCACAGATGTCAAAAGAAAATAAAATCGGGAGGCCGCGAATATAGGAAATAGCGCCCCCTTCACTTCCGGAGTGCAATGGTCCCATTTACAAATAAGGTCTGACAGTGGTCCATCCCGCCCATTTCTGTTTGC
Source organism: Poecilia formosa (assembly GCF_000485575.1). Taxonomy (NCBI): domain Eukaryota; kingdom Metazoa; phylum Chordata; class Actinopteri; order Cyprinodontiformes; family Poeciliidae; genus Poecilia; species Poecilia formosa. Next base: position 437,064 of record NW_006800321.1, on the reverse strand, counting down.
TCCAGCAAAGTCCTTTTCTGTCCTGGTATTCTCTGTTTTGCTTTTAAGAAACAGCTACTGAGAGCTCCAGATGTTTCTGCAGAGAGCCTCCTTCATGACATTACATTTTCCATCCAGGAGTTTGTAGTAGAGGTGTGCCGATCGATCGGCCACCCATCACAATCGGCCACTTTTCGTGAAAAACTGTATGATCAGTGATCACCGTCACTGACTCTTGTTGCCGATCACCAAGACCGATCACATTTATGTCACTCCACAGCCTGAGTGATCTCCTCTTTCCTTCACATTGAGCAAGCGCGCGGCAACAAATCCTGTCGTGTGGAACTATAATGGGGAAGTTTGCGCCAGTAAATTACCTCGGGGTTGAAGCATGTCAAAATACATCGACACAACGAGTCTAATATGGCATTTAATAAAACAAGTACTTGACGGCATTTGGCAATATCGAGACTCAATGCAGGAACAAAAGGACATCCGGAGCGGCAGGTAAAGCAGCGCACAACTACCAACGTTCACCCTCATTAGCATCACGGTCAGAAAGCTAAACAAATAACCCGAAAAATAATTCAAGTCTTCAAGCTGGCGGTGTAAGGCGCTGGTTCTTATGGTGGCCGACAGGTGCAAATGCGCAACAATAGAGAAGCATGTAAACAAAAAAAGAGACACAAATAAATGAAATTGCAGCAAACAAAAAAAGAGATGCAAAGAAAAATGACTACAACCACAAATGAAATGCAGCAAACAAAAGAAAAGATGCAAACAAAAAGTGCTGAAAACGTAAGTGCTCCAGACCAGCAGAGGATGTCGAACAAAAAACAGCTTTAAAAACCAAAAAGGGTGTTGAGAAAAGCAGCAATGGCAGCAAATTTATTTTTGCTGTATTACACTTAAAATTACACAAAATGATTTTTGCAATGGTTTTAGGCGAGAATGTAGATGTATAGATCTCAAATATCTGCTCAGTTCAACAGTAAATCACTTAATTGCAATATTGCTCCGACATTTTCGGATTTGTCTGCTCCCGCTGCATTAACAGCCAGCTCCCCTTGCCAGCTCTTAACTGGCCGAACGCTCCAGGTTCAGTACACCGAGAGAGAACCTTTGTCTTCCGGAAAATCGTTTTAAAAACTCCCGCTGGTTTTCCACTATGAGTGGAGGTGAAACACAGATATTAAGTCTGGTAATAGCTGCAAAAAATTTTTGTTCACTAAAGTATTTAATTTAATCGTGAGCAAATGGGTTTGACTGATTAAAGTGAAGCCTTCAAACATAATAGTTTTATTTAACTGTAATGTCTTACTTCCTGAGGTAGGGTTAGGGTCCGTTTTTTTTTTTCCTTCACCGCTCTGTGCCGCACGTTTTCATGGTTGCTAAGCAACATAATGCCGAGATGGAGGCTAGGCAGCTAGCCGAAGGCCACAGCTTCTATCTTCTGGTCGTCCATATTCGTGGCCTTCGAAGGACCCATCTTCCGTAGACCAGGCTGTTTCTCACATAGACATAATAAAAGGACAGATGCCTAATGGACCGCTCTCGTCTTATCAATACATATTTATATAAATATAAACAATGATTAATACTGAATATTAAGCTATGCATGTTTAGCACACACACACACACACTTAGAAATGGCTGTAAATATACGGTGAAATTCCAGCAGTAACATACTGTTATTCCAAAATACGGTAGGATATTGTCAATTTGATGTCTTCTGTTGTCACAATAAAGACTGATGACTGGCAGTAAACTACCGCAAAATAATTGTACAATACAGTTTTTTTCCTAGGCAAGACATTTTACCTATATTTGCATCTTAGAGAACCAGCATTTAAAGTCAGTATTAAACGGAAAGAAAACATAATTTCCATAATAAATCTTTTAGGGAATGAATCGAAATCTACAGAGTGTTCAATCAAAAGTGTTAGATTACCAGTGTTGGTGTTGTATGTTAAAACTACAATGTTAATTAAACACTTGCTTAGTCAAATTTAAAGATAGGTTTGTCAGTTTCCCTAAAGAAATAGTGTTTGCTAAAGAGTTGCTCCCACAATCGCAACGTATCTGTGACGTCACGTGTTTACCCGGGAGACAGCAGTATGAC
>NW_006800321.1:428788-434953 GCF_000485575.1 Poecilia formosa | reverse complement strand
CCCCTCCTGGGGACTCCCTTGTTCTGCTGGGGGACTTCAACGCTCACGTGGGCAATGACAGTGACACCTGGAGGGGCGTGGTTGGGAGGAACGGCCCCCCCGATCTGGACTCGAGTGGTGTTCTGTTGTTGGACTTCTGTGCTCGTCACAGATTGTCCATCACGAACACCATGTTCAGGCATAAGGGTGTCCATAAGTGCACTTGGCACCAGGACACCCTAGGTCGCAGTTTGATGATCGATTTTGTCGTCGTTTCATCGGATCTGCGGCCGTATATCTTGGACACTCGGGTGAAGAGAGGTGCGGAGCTGTCCACTGACCACTACCTGGTGGTGAGTTGGCTCTGGTGGTGGGGGAGGAAGTCGGTTAGACCTGGCAGGCCTAAACGTGTAGTGAGGGTCTGCTGGGAACGTCTGACGGAGTCCCCTGTGAGACGGAGCTTTAACTCCCATCTCCGGCAGAACTTTGAACACCTTCCGGGGGTGGTGGGGGACATTGAGATTGACTGGACCATGTTCCGTACCTCCATTGCTGAGGCGGCTTATTGGAGTTGCGGCCCCAAGGTTGTCGGTGCCTGTCACGGCAGCAACCCTTGAACCCGTTGGTGGACACCTTTGGTGAGGGATGCTGTCAGGCTGAAGAAGGAGTCCTATCGGGCCTTTTTGGCCTGTGGGACTCCAGAAGCAGCTGATGGGTACCAGCGGGCGAAGCAGCATGCGGCTCAGGTGGTTGCTGAGGCAAAAACTCGGGCATGGGAGGAGTGTGGAAAGACCATGGAGAAAGACTTCCGCACGTCTTCGAGGTGATTCTGGTCCACCATCCTGTGTCTCAGGAGGGGGAAGCAGTACAGCACCAACACTGTTTACAGTGTGGATGGTGTGCTGCTGACCTCGACTCAGGATGTTGTGGGCCGGTGGGGGGAATACTTCGAAGACCTCCTCGATCCCACCAACATGCCTTCCATTGAGGAAGCTGAGCCTGGAGACTCTGGGTCGGGCTCTCCAATCTCTGGGGACGAGGTCACCGAGGTGGTTAAAAAGCTCCTCAGTGGCAGGGCTCTGGGGGTGGATGAGATCCGCCTGGAGTTCCTTAAGGCTCTGAATGTTGCAGGGTTGTGTTGGCTGATGTGACTGCAATATCACATGGACATCGGGGGCAGCCGGGATGAGGATCAGTGCCTCCAAATCCGAGGCCATGGTCTTGAGCCGGAAAAGGGTAGAGTGCCTTCTCCAGGCCGGGTTGGGGGGTTTGCTGCCCCAAGTGGAGGAGTTTAAGTATCTTGGGATCTTGTTCATGAATGAGGGAAGAAGGGAGGGGGAGATCAACAGACGGATTGGCGCAGCATCTGCCGTGAAGCGGGTGCTTCACGGCAGACCAGCCGACCAGTCTGTTTTGGTGAAGAGAGAGCCGAGTCAAAAAACAAAGCTCTCGATTTACCAGTCGATCTACGTTCCCACCCTCATCTATGGTCATGAGCTTTGGGTCATGACCGAAAGAATGAGATCACAGCTACAAGCGGCCGAAATGGGTTTCCTCCGCCCAGCCACCCTCCGCAGGGTGGCTGGGCTCTCCCTTAGAGATAGGGTGAGGAGCTCGGTCATCCGGGAGGGACTCAGAGTAGAGCCGCTGCTCCTTCACGTCGAGAGTCCTCTAAATAGGGCTTGGGCATCTGGTCAGGATGCCTCCTGGACGCCTCCCCAGTAAGGTGTTCCGGGCACGTCTCACAGGGAGGAGGCCCCGGGGAAGACCCAGGACACGCTGGAGGGACATTGTTTCTCGGTTGGCCTGGGAACGCCTTGGGGTTCCCCTGTAGGGGCAGGAAGAAGTGGCTAGGGAGAGGGAAGTCTGGGCCTCCCTTTTGAAGCTGCTGTCCCCGCGACCCGACCCCGGATGAAGCGGAATAAAAGAATAAAATGGATGGATGGATGCATTTGGGGTTTTCATTAGTTGTGAGTTATAATCATCAACATTAAAAGAAAAAAAAACATTTGAAATATCTGTCTTTGTGTAACGAATGAATAATATATAAGTTTAACTTTTTGAATGGAATTACTGATTTAAATAAACTTTTTCATGATATTCTAATTTTTTGACCAGCGCCTGTATGTATTAACGTCATCACATTTACAATATGGTGAAGGACCAAGCAAGAAAAACTGGAAACCAGATGGCCAACAGAGTAGGTTGGCCATCTGCAAACAGAAGCTTGCTTGGTCCTTCACTGGTGGTAGCCTGGGTGTGTTTTCTTTAAGAATGCAAATCCATGGCAGTTGAGAATGTTAAATCTATGAAGGAAACCAACAAAGCCACCTGGAATTACACTTCAGGAAATCTAAATGGTAAAAAAAACTCACAGATAAGAAGGACAAAATTCAAATAAATTCTACATTTATTCAGGAGCGAAGCAGTTCCAAAGACAGTTAAAAGTATTTATTTTTAAATTGCAATATCCTAGGATAGAAAATAGTTAAGACAGAATTCATTAAAACAATTTTGAAACAGTATTTTGGCTGACGTTAAAATATTTTACATCAGGGGAAAACTGAGGCTTTTCTTATTTCCTTAATTTTGGGAGATCGGTGATCAGCCAATACTTACACGTGAAGCCTATCTTCCATCCATCCATTCATCTATTTTCTATACACCCTTGTCCCTTAGTGGGGTAGAGAGGGTTGCTGGTGCCTATCTCCAGCTAACGTTCTGGGCGAGAGGCAGGGTACACCCTGGACAGATCGCCAGTTTGTCGCAGGTGAAGCCTATCTTATCCAATGATTTTATCTTCCTCAGCAAAGATGTGAAAATCAGCCACAGAACTCTATTGTTCTGCTGTGAGAGAGTCTGACTGACAGACCCACCAAACCCATGTCTGCACATTCACAGTTAACAGTAGTCACGCCACTGTTTCCAACTCGGCAACATTTTTGCTACATTTAGTAATATTTCAGAGAAAAAAAAATTGTATTGGCCAAAATCAGAATTGGCAGATTAGAAGAGCTGTAATTCAGGGTTCCCCCAGAAAATCTGCTAAGCCTGGTAGGGAAGTTCACCAGCAGTCCATTGTTAACATGGACTGCTGGTGAATGTTAACAATTGTTAAGAATGTTAACAATTACAAAACTTCAGAGGTGCATGAGCAAGCATCATATGTTCAATGTGTTATCTATGAACCTAGCTTAATCTGTCTTTACTATTCCTGTCAGTGGTATATAAAAACCCTGTTTAAAATAAACAAACAGCACTTAGCCTGGCGATGTGGCAAGTAAAGCCTGGTGGTCCGCCGGGCTGATGATACACTAGAGGAAACCCAGGGTCATCTTAGGGTCATTAATACAAACAAAAAGAATATAAAATATAATGATCAAATGAGAAAAACAAGGCAACAGCATTAGTCATATATTCTATCTAAAGCCACAGTTTGTAGTTTACTGTGTTAGTAATGTGGAAACAGTAACAAATTTTCAGTTTTCTCACTTTTCCACCAGATATTCATGTTCAACCCTTCTTTGTTTGTGTGCTTGTGGGTTCTCCAGGAGACCGACTGGTGAAGGTTAATGGTGAGAGCATTCTGGGGAAAACCTATTCTCAGGTTATCACACTCATCCAAAACAGGTGTTGATCTCGTGTTAAGGTTTTGATGTGCGTTCTCATTTCTATTCTGATTGCTGTTTTTCATGTTTTCATTCAGTGAGAACCTTTTGGAGCTCACTATTATGCCAAAAAATGAGGATGTGTTGCAATTGGTAAGTGTGAGTATTGCCTTTCTATTTTCTGCCTTGATTTCCTGCCACACTCTGAATGTGTGTGAAGCCATCAGTTAGCAGAGCTGAAGGAAAAACTGGATTCATTCAACAATAGCCAGTGTGTGTTTAGCAACATAACTGTTTGGATAAAGTGGAGTAAAAGTGACAAGAATGCCTTTTAATTATTATTTTTTTCTACAATGTGGAGTTTTTATTCTATCTTTATTAATTTCTGTGGCTATTATTTTTTTTACTGTCCATTTTCTGCCATGACAACTAAATTTTTCCACTTGTGGGAGTTTGGCTATAATAAAGGATTATCTTATCAGAAATCCGTAAACAAAGACTGCCGATAATCAAATTTATAATTATTCTTTAACTTCAACATTAAGCAGACAACACATTTTACAGTTAACATATTAAATCAGAATTAATACACTCAAGGATAAAAAAAAAGATAGGCCCCATTTCTTCATTTTGCCTAAAAATATAAAGAATAGAGTAATGTGTTCAGTCTTATGGATGGTAGTTGAGGAAGTAAACATTCTCACGCACTTCATCCGAAGCCAAACAGCTGATGCACGGTCACATGGTTTCAGATTTGTATTTGCTCACACATTTCATACTCCGCCCAGCTCACCTGACGCCCCTCCCACAAATATGCCACGCCCCTACCTTCCGGGATTCCCCCTCTGTCTAGGGTTACCACCTTTCACTGGGTGACCGCAGTGGCAGTGTGTCGGTTAGTGTGTGTTACCCACAAAGCAGTTGGGCACAACATCGCAACACCAACACCGTGAGTCAAACAATGACTGGGGCAGCCTATTATACAATGTACTCAGGACCACCTCTTTAATGTTACACATACGTATTTTTTTGTAGAATACAGAACAAGTCCCGTATCAGGACGCTACATTTAACAGCTAATTATGTGACGGTTCCATATTTTACAGGATGGGTGGCAACCCTACCTCGGTCCCAAGTCCACTTCGCTGCAGCAAACAGAAAGGGGCAGGACGGACCGCTGTCAGTCTCGTACCTTATTTGAAAATGGGACCACTGCACTCTGGAAGTGAAGGGGGCGCTTTTTCCTATATTATCCACGGTCTCACGTTTTTATTTTCTTTTAAAATCTGTCATATATCTTCACCTTTAGGAAGGATTTTCACGATCAGCATATATTTGAACTCCTCATTATTCATCAGTTTGACCCTCTGAGCTCATGAAGATGCTATTGTGTTCCTCTGGTAACTATAGAACATCTATTAGATGACACCCAAAATTTGAGTCATAACAGGTCAATTGAATATCACATTTAATATGGTTGAAAAAGGGTGCGTTCACACTGCAGCCTGAAGTGACTCAATTCCAATTTTTTTGACGTAATGAGACCTGTATCCGATCTTTTCATGGCAGTGTGAACAGCACAGGTCGGATTCTTTTTCGAATGTGACCCATATCCGATACGTATCCGATTCAAATGCGACCTTCTAACGTCCAGGCTGCATTCATCCGAACTGAATGTCACTGATTCTCAACAAATTTCACTATTCTGCGTCCTGATGCACGCAAGTGGGAAGAAAAACAACAACCATGACGGATTATATGAGGATTAAGTTGTTAATATGCTGCTCCAGCCGGACAACAACTTCAAATATGTAAGCTAAGCTCCACCGTTAGCCTCCATGTTTACTTCCGCTAACACTGAGCACTTCTTCTTTTTATGGCAGTTGGCAGAACACTATTGCGCCCTCTACTGCGCATGCGGGACACTTTCAGGTCGTTTGCCCTTTACACTGCAGAACGCATTACAGGTCGCATTTACTGGCAGTGTGAACGGCCCCGGCAAAAAAATCGGAATTGCCAAAAAATCGGAATTGAGTCACTTCAGGCTGCAGTGTGAACGCACCCAAAGAAAAAGTTGCCAAGTTTAGATTTAACTGAACTGATTATGAGGGTGTATGAGTTTGAAGAGAAAAATCTCCTTACTGTCTGCTACTAGCATGTGCTAAATAAAAATGGGCGCTTTCTTCTTCTTCTTCAGATTTCAACCACAGCTTGCATCCATTATTTCCATTATTGTTGCACTGGTTCGAAGCGTAGGAAAAAAGTAGCGGCTTATAGTACGGAAAATACTGTAATTAATTTGTTTGTTAGTGACTTTTTCTCAATTAAGTTTCTTACTTATACAATGCAAATGGTATTTTTATTATAGTTCATCGTGTTTACCAGCGAATATAGGAAATAGCGCCCCCTTCACGTCCGGAGTGCAATGGTCCCATTTACAAATAAGGTCTGACAGTGGTCCATCCCGCCCATTTCTGTTTGCTCCAGCAAAGTCCTTCTCTTCTGTCCCGGCATTCTCTGTTTTGCTTTTAAGAAACAGCTACTGAGAGCTCCAGACGTTTCTGCAGAGAGCCTCCTT
>NW_006800321.1:424887-428769 GCF_000485575.1 Poecilia formosa | reverse complement strand
TTTGGCAATATCGAGACTCAATGCAGGAACAAAAGGACATCCGGAGCGGCAGGTAAAGCAGCGCACAACTACCAACGTTCACCCTCATTAGCATCACGGTCAGAAAGCTAAACAAATAACCCGAAAAATAATTCAAGTCTTCAAGCTGGCGGTGTAAGGCGCTGGTTCTTATGGTGGCCGACAGGTGCAAATGCGCAACAATAGAGAAGCATGTAAACAAAAAAAGAGACACAAATAAATGAAATTGCAGCAAACAAAAAAAGAGATGCAAAGAAAAATGACTACAACCACAAATGAAATGCAGCAAACAAAAGAAAAGATGCAAACAAAAAGTGCTGAAAACGTAAGTGCTCCAGACCAGCAGAGGATGTCGAACAAAAAACAGCTTTAAAAACCAAAAAGGGTGTTGAGAAAAGCAGCAATGGCAGCAAATTTATTTTTGCTGTATTACACTTAAAATTACACAAAATGATTTTTGCAATGGTTTTAGGCGAGAATGTAGATGTATAGATCTCAAATATCTGCTCAGTTCAACAGTAAATCACTTAATTGCAATATTGCTCCGACATTTTCGGATTTGTCTGCTCCCGCTGCATTAACAGCCAGCTCCCCTTGCCAGCTCTTAACTGGCCGAACGCTCCAGGTTCAGTACACCGAGAGAGAACCTTTGTCTTCCGGAAAATCGTTTTAAAAACTCCCGCTGGTTTTCCACTATGAGTGGAGGTGAAACACAGATATTAAGTCTGGTAATAGCTGCAAAAAATTTTTGTTCACTAAAGTATTTAATTTAATCGTGAGCAAATGGGTTTGACTGATTAAAGTGAAGCCTTCAAACATAATAGTTTTATTTAACTGTAATGTCTTACTTCCTGAGGTAGGGTTAGGGTCCGTTTTTTTTTTTCCTTCACCGCTCTGTGCCGCACGTTTTCATGGTTGCTAAGCAACATAATGCCGAGATGGAGGCTAGGCAGCTAGCCGAAGGCCACAGCTTCTATCTTCTGGTCGTCCATATTCGTGGCCTTCGAAGGACCCATCTTCCGTAGACCAGGCTGTTTCTCACATAGACATAATAAAAGGACAGATGCCTAATGGACCGCTCTCGTCTTATCAATACATATTTATATAAATATAAACAATGATTAATACTGAATATTAAGCTATGCATGTTTAGCACACACACACACACACTTAGAAATGGCTGTAAATATACGGTGAAATTCCAGCAGTAACATACTGTTATTCCAAAATACGGTAGGATATTGTCAATTTGATGTCTTCTGTTGTCACAATAAAGACTGATGACTGGCAGTAAACTACCGCAAAATAANTTTGGCAATATCGAGACTCAATGCAGGAACAAAAGGACATCCGGAGCGGCAGGTAAAGCAGCGCACAACTACCAACGTTCACCCTCTGGTCAGAAAGCTAAACAAATAACCCGAAAAATAATTCAAGTCTTCAAGCTGGCGGTGTAAGGCGCTGGTTCTTACGGTGGCCGACAGGTGCAAATTCGCAACAATAGAGAAAGCATGCAAACAAAAAAAGAGACGCAAATAAATGAAATGCAGCAAACAAAAAAAGAGATGCAAAGAAAAATGACAACAACAAATGAAATGCAGCAAACAAAAGAAAAGATGCAAACAAAAAGTGCTGAAAACGGAAGTGCTCCAGACCAGCACAGGGAGTCGAACAAAAAACAGCTTTAAAACCAAAACGGGTGTTCAGAAAAGCAGCAATGGCAGCAAAGTTATTTTTGCTGTATTACACTTAAAATTACACAAAATGATTTTTGCAATGTTTTTAGGCGAGAATGTAGATGTATAGATCTCAAATATCTGCTCAGTTCAACAGTAAATCACTTAATTGCAATATTGCTCCGACGTTTTCGGAGATGTCTGCTCCTGCTGCATTAACAGCCAGCTCCCCTTGCCAGCTCTTAACTGGCCGGGCGCTCCAGGTTCAGTACACCGAGAGAGAACCTTTGTCGTCCGGCAAATCGTTTTAAAAACTCCCGCTGGTTTTCCACTATGAGTGGAGGTGAAACACAGATATTAAGTCTGGCAATAGCTGTAAGAAATTTTGGTTCACTAAAGTATTTAATTTATTCCTGAGCAAATGGGTTTGACTGATTAAAGTTAATTCTTCAAACATAATAGTTTTATTTAACTGTAATGTCTTACTTCCTGAGATATGGAGAGTATTTGAAAATGAATAATTTGCGTACATCCCTTGCTTTACATGTTTAAATATTTTAGAATCAGACAAACATTATTTTTTTTTTTACTATGGAACAGCCTTTATTACAAAAGGTGAAGAAAAATACAGAAATAAAGAGTAAAAAAACAAACTTCGAGTCCATTTTTTTTCCTTCGCCGCTCTGTGCTGCAAGTTTTCACGGTTGCTAAGCAACATAATGCCGAGATGAAGGCTAGGCAGCTAGCCGAAGGCTACAGCTTCTATCTTCTGGTCGTCCATATTCGTGGCCTTCGAAGGACCCGTCTTCCGTAGACCGGGCTGTTTCTCACATAGACGTAATAAAAGGACAGACGCCTTATGGACAGATCTCGTCTTATCAATACATATTTATATAAATATAAACAATGATTAATACTGAATATTAAGCTATACATGTTTAGCACACACACACACGCACACACACTTAGAAAAGGCTGTAAATATACGGTGAAATTCCAGCAGTAACTGTTATTCCAAAATACGGTAGGATATTGTCAATTTGATGTCTTCTTCTGTTGTCACAATAAAGACTGATGACTGGCAGTAAACTACCACAAAATAATTGTACAATAGTTTTTTTCCTAGGCAAGACATTTTACCTATATTTGCATTACCAGCATTTAAAGTCAATATTAAACGGAAAGAAAACATACTTTACATAATAAATCTTTTAGGGAATGAATAGAAATCTACAGAGTGTTCAATCAAAAGTGTTAGATTACCAGTGTTGGTGTTGTATGTTAAAAATACAATGTTAATTAAACACTTGTTTAGTCAAATTTAAAGATAGGTTTGTCAGTTTCCCTAAAGAAATAGTGTTTGCTAAAGAGTTGCTCTCACAATAGCAACGTATATGTGACGTCACGTGTTTACCCGGGAGACAGCAGTATGGCGTCTTGTCTGGAGCTTATCATAACAAGGTAAGTTCCCGAAAGTTATTAAAACTTTGGTCTTTATGTTCTCTCTTTAATGTATTTATGTAATGTAATGGTGATATATTGTCTCAATGTTTGTAACCCCCTGGCAGACATTATACCACAATGTATGCTGCGTTTATACTGTTATGTATTCTGTATCTCAATAAAGATCTATTAAAACAAAAACAAAAAACAACAACAACAAAAACCAAGGTAAGTTCCATATTAAGATCATCGTGTTTTTGATTATTTTTTTATGAATGCATTAACTTTCTGTTTGCGCAAGAGTATCAACTTATGCTTAACTAAGTTTATTTGTTTGGATATCGCGGTACGACTGTTCAGTACGGGGAGCTCAAGTCCAGTCCTTGAGAGCTGCCATCCTGCAACTTTCAGATGCTTCCCTGCGCCAATTAACACACCTGAATCAAATGAAAGGCTGGTTAGCAGGTTTGTTCGGAGCTGATCCTGGTCTGTCGGAGTAAAGATGCATCGAAAACTTGCAGGACGGTAGCTCTCGAGTACTGGACGTGAGCACCCTTAGTTTATTGTTTTTGTTAGCAGCTAAAGCTAGCCAAGCAGGTGTAGCATGGGGTGTCGGGTGGTTAAACGAACATTAAAACTGTCAGAAAGGCCGTTTGAGTTAACATTTACCTGCGCAGTCGTTTTCTTGAAGTCTTCGGCTAAGACGGCATAATCAAACCACCGGTGCTGGACCGGTGGTTTGATT
>NW_006800321.1:417427-423620 GCF_000485575.1 Poecilia formosa | reverse complement strand
TGGCAAGCAGTTTTCTGCATGGTCAGCATTGAAGGCCATATTGTCTTTGAGAGGGTCCAGCCAACATTCCAGACAGGACAGTGTTGTTCATCTTCTACACCTTCAACACCCAATATCAACATGAGGCAGTCAAGACTCTGGAACGGTAAAACCATTCCTATAATTTATTTTTACAATGAACAAATTACGACATGGTTTTAAAGCAAGTTATGATTAACATTTGACAAAGTGGTGATGTTCTCTCTTTATGTAATTAAAAACAGCTTTATATATTGTACCAGCTGTCTTCAGAATGCCACACTATATATTCTCAGGAATTTTCCCATTTTTGATTTAGTTTTTTAGTCGCTACATTGGGATTAACCCAGAAAGGGGCACAAAAGCCAATCATGGGAAGATGGTATCCAAAAAGACAAGAAAGACCATTTAAAAAGAAAAAGCAGACGGTGAACGTGCAGGTTTCCACCCTCATCGAAAACCTGATGGACTTTGAGTGGCATCTCATTCAGGTTAGGTATTAATGTGTTCTATCGTAAAACTAAGACTGTACTTTAAAAAGTAGCATTACAGTTTTCTTTGCAGTCAAGATGTCTAAATCTTAGATGTGCACGAAAGGAGCACAATGTTTTGCTAACACTACAGCTACAAAACAAGCCCCAAAGTTTCACAGGTCAGTAAAAGGTTTTAATTTAAAAAAAATATCTAGGGAGCTGGAAGTAGGTCAGTTATGTTCCCTTGACTTCAACAACCTTAGCATGTTGTGCTGCGCAGTTCGGTGTGTTTCGGTTCAGTTTATAAGACGACCCTCACACCAGCTCTGTGACAGAGCATCAGTCCAGCAGGTTTTTAAGTTATGAACCCCGCTGTGTTTACTTGTAGTAATCACAAAATAAACATCAAGACAGAAAAAAAAACTGTTACGGACTGAATATTCTGTTCTTTGTGTGGGAAATGTTTGCGCTTTTGGCGCTGAATCCTGATACTTAACAAATCCAATAGCTGACAGAACAGGCACTGTGTTGTTACTCGGTTGTTATGGCAACGGATCTGCGTATAGCATACATTTGGTCCAAACTAATTTTTTTTCAAGAAAATGAAAGATGAACTAGGTGAGTTCCTGAGACAGTTTGAATTGTGTTAAATGTTAATAATTCATCAAAGGGAAACTGCAAACTTCTGCAAAGGAATAGGGGCTTTGCGTGCCGCAGTAGTTGGCACAGCGCAGTGCCCTGCATATAAACTTTAGGCCGCCGTAGTTCGGAATCTGACTCTAATCCTCTGGTTCGCATGTCTCTCTCTCTGCCCCTTCTCTCTGCAAATTTTCTGTTGGATTGTTGCCATAAAGGCAAATAGTGCCGAAAAACTTATTTTAAAGAAAAGGACTACCGGAGTAATGTGCAACAATGCGGCATGATCTCGGGCTTTTACTCCATCCAACTGATCAGCGCCACTTTTATGTTGAAGCTACTAACCTGGCAGCTTTACGCTCTTATAAAAATACTATTAGACAACATCTGGAAACGAAGTTGAAGCTTCAGTCTGAGGATCTGATAGAGGCGATCTCTGCCGCAGTCTGCATGTTGGTTCATCCCACAAAAAGAGCCGCTGCTGAGTCAGCGGAGCGTCCTGCTGCGCATCGGAATGGAGCAGCAGCAAGTGGCGGCGCAGAATTTAACAATAACTAGCAGGATCCGTTCATAATAAGTTTGATTTGTGATGCGCAAACAAAAAGCACCGTTGTGTCTCTGGTCAGTGTGATAATTTGACTCCTATATGTGCAGCTGTCCAGCATATGCGATCAGTTCTTGTCGGTGTTCGAGGGGCAGGGTTTCCCCCAGTGTATTATAAGCATGGCTTTACTAGCCCCGCCGCCAGGCTAAGCGTTGCTTGTTTACGTTTCTAGGAAAGAAAAAAATAAGTTTTTTTTTTGTTTGTTTTTTAAAGCCGGGCTGCAAGCACCTCTTTTTCTCTTAACATTTAACTAGCAGAGCAGATTTATTCTTAAGGATAGATTTATAATAGGTTTATAGTTTATGCATTTAAAACCCGACAGCGCAGACCAATCACAGCTGGCGCCTCTGCGCTTTGCCTCGCGCGCTGCCGCTGCTTTACCTCAGCGGGATCGCGCGCGCCTCCTTTCACTCAAACTGGACTCAGGCTGACCTGTATGGATATTTACATCAACTTACTGTGAGGAATTATGATGCTTTGGAGAACTCTAGGTAAGAGTTTAAAACCCGCTGCCTTAGCTCTGGTTGCGCAGCTCAATGTGAACCGCAGGAATAAGTTGTAGCGAATTCAGAGGCGCGTTGTGGAGGGAGCGGTGAGAATGATTTATCTTTGTGAATGAACAATTATATGGGGCGTTTCCATCTCAACACGCTGCCCAGCTGTCATGTTGCAATTAATTTGTCGAACCCACATGCACAGAACACACTCTGGAGACTGGTAAGGATTAGGGTGATTTATTAAATACAGTGTAAACAGAAATATGTACAAGATGGTCCAGAGCGGGTGCTCGTCTTCGTAGTTCTGGATCTCTGGGTGGAAATAAGACAGGTAAGGGGCATTCAGAGATCGTGGGAATTTCAGTCCTGCTAGAGACCTACTTGCTGATGAGCTTGTCAGAGCCCGGAGAGGTGTACCGCAAGGATCCGGAGCTGCAGGCTGGAACGAGGGCGTGAGCTTCTCTAGAGGGCAGACAGGTGAGTGGAGGGTGATCTCAAATGAGGAGCCAGGAGGGATCCACTCGACCAGGGTTCTGCCACTGACAGAACTGAGAGCTGGTCTCTGGGATTGTGGCCACCAACGGTTAAAATCCGTAGGGTCTCGAGGATCTTGGTCTATCTGCCGAGGTTCGTGGAAGTTCAAAGAACTCAGGGCATTGTGGAATGACAATCATCACAGGCTAAAACTCTGGCACAGGAGTGTCGGCGGCTCCGTCCTGATAAACTCCTCCAAACAATGGTAAGTGGCAGCAGGTGTGCAGCTACAGGTCCACGCCCTCCAGAAGGTCCCAGGATGCCCCCTGGTGGAGAAACTAGAGATGCCCCAACCAGCCTTCCCCAAATCCTAACACCAGCGTGTGGCTCTGTGTCTGTTTTCCCTGTAAAGCTTACATCTGTGGTCCCGGTTGGCCGGAGCGTTTGTGGATAACGAGCAGCGCTAACCTCATCATGCAGGTTCAGCCCGGTGAGGAGCTTTCGTGCTCTCCTCGGAGTCACGCATCACGCAGATTTTATATTATTTTTAGTATTATTTTTCCGGTTACACGATGCATCAAACACTCTGGTTTGATGCATCGTGTAACTGGAAATAGTTTAATTGGCCAGCTTAAAAAGCAATAAGTTATAATGGCAGTTTACTAAATTGGATTTGTAAATTCCGAGATTAGACTCGCAGCTTCAGATTGTTGCTATGGTAACAAAACAATCTAACTATGAATATTGTTCTTTGAAGTTTTACAAAGTAAACTTGCCAGCTCCTTAAAATCTTGCATTTAAATGTTAAACAATTTAAAATCATTTAACTTATGTATGCCTAAACAATTGAATCAAATTTAACAGCATTGATCATCTCAATAAACAAGTGTTACATTTATGTGGGTGTTAATGCAGCGGGAGCAGACATCTCCGAAAACATCGGACCAATATTGCAATTAGGTGATGGACTGATGAACCGAGCAGAAATGTGAGATTTACATCTACAGTCTTGCCTACAAACATTGTATAAATTGTGTCACGGTTGCTAAGCAACATAACGTCGAGGTGGAGGCTAGACGGCTAGCTGAAGGCTACAGCTTCTCTCTGCAATGCTCTCTGCCTTCGCAGGACCCCTCTTCCATAGACCGGGTCGTTTCTCAAGCCCATGACAGAATAAGCTTGAAAGGATGCANATATCTAAGTCACTAAATCCAATCTAGCCGATAACAAGTGCACGTTATTTTAAGGAGGAAAGCTACCGTTAACAGGAGTGGTTGTTGGAACTACGCGGCAGCTAGTGCTACTCTGTTGACTGTTTCTCAACTGAAAAGGGCCGTAACTTCTGGATCTGAAGGTAGTTAGAGCTAGACGAGTTTTCTCCGCCGCCAGTTTAAACAGAAATTCTCTAGTAAACCTATGATAGAGTAAAACCCAGGTTTCAGGGATTTTCCGGACCTGTTAGACAGAGAACTGGTCAGTAGTCAGTCAGTGGTGAAGTTAGGGCGTGGCTGGCTATTGCAGAATAACGAACACTATATGCTGGGGCAAAAGGGGGCAGTGCCCCCTCAAATTAAACTTGCCACAAATAATGGAACATCTCCCTTATCCGAGGTTCTGCTGTGGACCGTGTTGAACAGGCTGTGGTCTTCTGTCTGTCTGCGGTCAGGCTGCAGCTGAAACCCTTCAGCTTCTAGTAAACAGCCAATCAACATTCAGTATTCAAACGACCCAACGCGAGCGAGATCCCGCTCCCTGCTAGCCAACTTGCTTGCCAACGATGGCGACTTTATCTGTCAAGATGTCTAAATCTTAGATGTGCACAAAAGGAGCACAATGTTTTGCTAACACTACAGCTACAAAACAAGCCCCAAAGTTTCACAGGTCAGTAAAATGTTTTAATTTAAAATATTATCTAGGGAGCTGGAAGTAGGTCAGTTATGTTCCCTTGACTTCAACAACCTTAGCATGTTGTGCTGCGCAGTTCGGTGTGTTTCGGTTCAGTTTATAAGGCGACCCTCACACCAGCTCTGAGACAGAGCATCAGTCCAGCAGGTTTTTAAGTTATGAACCCCGCTGGGTTTACTTGTAGTAATCACAAAATAAACATCAAGACAGAAAAAAAAACTGTTATGGACTGAATATTCTGTTCTTTGTGTGGGAAATGTTTGCGTTTTTGGCGCTGAATCCTGATACTTAACACAGTGCCTGTTCTGTCAGCTATTTTAGTTGTTGTTAATCGGTTGTTATGGCAACGGATCTGCGTAAAGCATACTAGTCCAAACTAATTTTTTTCAAGAAAATGAAAGAAGATGAACTAGGTGAGTTCCTGAGACAGTTCGAATTGTGTTAAATGTTAATAATTCATCAAAGGGAAACTGAAAACTTCTGCAAAGAAATAGGGGCTTTGCATGGTGCAGTAGTTGGCGCAGCGCGGTGCCCTGCATATAAACTTTAGACCGCCGTAGTTCGGAATCTGACTAATCCTCTGGTTCGCACGTCTCTCTCTCTGCAAATTTTCTGTTGGATTGTTGCCATAAAGGCAAATAGTGCCGAAAAACTTATTTTAAAGAAAAAGACTACCGGAGTAATGTGCAACAATGCGGCATGATGTCGGGCTTTTACTACATCCAACTGATCAGCGCCACTTTGCTGTTGAAGCTACTAACCTGGCAGCTTTACGCTCTTATAAAAATACTATTAGACAACATCTGGAAACGAAGTTGAAGCTTCAGTCTGAGGATCTGATAGAGGCAATCTCTGCCGCAGTCTGCATGTTGCACAGAAAGCCACTGCTGAGTCAGCGGAGCGTCCTGCTGCGCATCGGGATGGAGCAGCAGCAGGTGGCGGCGCAGAATTTAACAATAACTAGCAGGATCCGTTCATAATAAGTTTGATTTGTGATGCACAAACAAAAAGCACCATTGTGTCTCTGATCAGTGTGATAATTTGACTCCTATATGTGCAGCTGTCCAGCATATGCGATCAGTTCTTGTCGGTGTTCGAGGGGCAGGGTTTCCCCCAGTGTATTATAAGCATGGCAGCCCGCCATGCTTTACTAGCCCCGCCACCAGGCTAAGCGTTGCTTGTTTACGTTTCTAGGAAAGAAAAAAAAAATTTTTTTGTTTGTTTTTTAAAGCCGGGCTGCAAGCGTCTCTTTTGCTTTTAGCATTTCACTAGCAGAGCAGATTTATCCTTAAGGATAGGTTTATGATAGGTTTATAGTTTATGCCAGGGGTGTCAAACTCCAGTCCTCAAGGGCCGCTGTCCTGCAGTGTTTAGATGTGCCACAGGTAAAAAACAGTGGAATGAAATGGCTTAATTACCTCCTCCCTGTGTAGATCGGTTCTCCTGAGCCCTGCTAATGACCTAATTATTCTTTTCAGGTGTGGTGCAGCAGAGGCACATCTAAAAGTTGCAGGACAGAGGCCCTTGAGGACTGGAGTTTGACACCCCTGTACCTAAAGCTTAATATGTGCATCAAAGTGGAAAGA
>NW_006800321.1:408715-413945 GCF_000485575.1 Poecilia formosa | reverse complement strand
CTCTAACTATCAAATTATGGGCAGGGATATTTTTATTCACAAACCAGTGCATTTGGTTTGTGAATAAAAATATCCCTGCCCATAATTTGATAGTTAGAGGCACAGATCCGCCCCTCCTCCTCACCATGGACCCGTCTAAACAACATGGAGGCAGAGAAACTGAAAGTCATTATTAGACTGAGGGCAGCCAGACTAGTTTATTTTGCTAAATTATTATATTTAGCTAAACATTATTGCTGAGGGGCACAAGCAGGCATTCTGACATGCAGATAAAAAATTGAAAAACATTTTTTGAGACAAAAAAAGGGCACCAGGAGCATCAAGGATAAAAGGGGCAGGGGCTCAAGACACCCCTCCTACCCCCCACCGCCCTCTGCACATGCCTGGCGTCAGTGTACAGGGTCAAAAACGCCACTTTTCGTGCAGTGTTATGTTATATGAAATTTTTAATTTATTTACTTAAAGTAGAAGTAGGTGGAAATGCTTTCCTCCAGTGAGGTATGAGCATCTTGACAGCCAAATCTCTGAATGGTCCTCTGAAACAGAGCGTGTTGACATGTCAATAGAAGGGGACATACAGTAGATACAGACACCAGAAGCAGTCTCACCTCCATCCCTGTCAGATGCTCCTCTGTGGATTTCATGAAGAGAAGTTCATATAGTTTGTATTTCCGAATGAGACTGCACAAAAATATTTACAGAATCAGTTTTAGAAAGACAAACACAGTATAACACAATGCACTGGCTGTAAAACGGCAATTATATCCCCTATTTATTCTACATATGAGGGGAAAGATTTGATCAGTTTGAGTAAATGGAGGATCAACAAACACAAACAGTAACAATTTGGAGATTGTTAGAAAGTATCAATTGTTAGTCTAATTGAACTGATACCGGCAAGTTAAAAACTAACATCGCCCGATACCAATTTGCCATTATATCACTTCATTTTCCATCACTCACCTTAAAATTTGTTTGATGATCTGATAGAAAAAAAAGAGTAAAACCAGGGGACTCTATAAGGATGCAAATACATTTTTGAAGCACTAAACTGAATTAAATGGAAGATGACTTGAAGAGATCAGATGTTAAAGAGGAAATGCCTTTGAAATGGGTGTTTTAACAAGACAGTGACTACAAAAACTAATGAGGAGCAGATCCATCGCTCAAGACAATGTACTGTACATTCATTACTCGGATTAAGGCCTTGCAGAGACCTTTGGAGGAGCAGGGGCTTAAAATTACAAAGTGGCACATTGAATAACAATGCAAAGCAAATGTAGGCTATGTTATCCCCAAAAGGTCTTATGTTCCTAGGAAGGGTTTCTGCTCCTGGGAGTAAGGTGGGCCCCGGCCAGGGCTGAGGGGGGCCCAGCTGGGAGGTAGAATGTAACTTCAAGGATTCAAACCTTTATGACGTTTGATCAGTCATTGTTGACTCATAGTTGCTAAAAACTTTACAAGACCGACTGATTTTAGTGACATAGTGGGTGTAAAATATTGAATTAAATGTTGTGCTACATTACTGGCTTTAATTTTAGTCTTACATTTAACTTTATGACACACAAAATTACAAGAGGATTGCCCATATTGTCTCCAAGTGTATTCTGGGTAAAACCTGTCACTAGCCATCCACCAACGTCATCATCAGTCACTTGGCAACAGATGGCAAACCAGATGGAGCATTTTTACGGACTAAGTTATCATGAGTGGAGTTCCAGGGAGCAGCAAAGTGAAAAGCATGGAAAAAAATAGCACAAGGAAAAGCCAAAAACTGGACGCATATTTTGTTTGTCTTCTTGGAGATGAACTGAACTTTTTTGTTGGCAACGATTCAGGCCTGCAAAAATTGCCAGCACAGCCAGAGAGACGGTGTTCTGTCAGATCGTCATACGCTTAACACAAACTGATGGCTATATCTGTCGGACAAGTATATGCTGTCATTACCATATGATTTAATTTAATCAGCAACATATAATCATGACGTAGATCATCATACACTTTGTTATTAACAGCTGTATGACATCCTGACTCAGCAGTTAACTAGTCAGACCATCATCAAGAAAACAGGGGGCAGGTTGTTCGTGGGCTTGTGTTGTAGTTGACTGCAGCTTTAGCTGGACTCTGCTATAAATACACTTCAAAACCAAAACAATGCTTGTATATATAGCTATCTTTGAAAACAATTTATTGACTTATTTTGTCATAACTTATCACATATGCAGAACTGACAACTCCTCTGAAGGTCAGACTTCTTAATGCGCATACGTAGGCATGCATACTCACTGCATGTATGCTATTCTGACAGCGTATGATGATCTGATAGAGCACTTGGCTACTTACAGGTAACAACTCTAACATTATTCATTCACAATGTGTGAGTTAACTGTAGACTGACTGTTATATGCTTCTCCATATAACAGCACAAATAATAACCACTCAGCATATTTTCACCTAGGCCAGGGGAGTCAAACTCCAGTCAAGGGCCACTGTCCTGCAGTTTTTAGATGGGCCACAGGTACAAAACACTGGAATGAAATGGCTTAATTACCTCCTTTTTGTGTAGGTCAGTTCTCCAGAGCCCTGCTAATGATCTAATTATTCTATTCAGGTGTGGTGCAGCAGAGGCACATCTAAAAGTTGCAGGGCAGTGGCCCTCCAGGACTGGAGTTTGACACCTGTGACCTAGGCTGTGGAACCTGCCAGGGTTGTCCACTCTCCCCTCATTTGTTTGCTATTGCTATAGAACCTTTAGCTCCAGTCCCATGCATGGCATCACAAGAAGTGGTCTAGAATCTAGACCATAAAATCTCCTTATATGCCGATGACCTTTTACCCTTTCTCTCAGACCCAGAAACCTGCTTGAAGTTTGGACAAATATCTGGATATAAACTGAACTTTAATAAAAGTTAATTATTTCCAATTAATGATGCAGCTACAGCTTACCCACTCACTAGTTTACCATTTAGGATCTCTCTGCAAGGATTTAAGTACCCGGGAATCCATGTAACTAAGAATTAGTCACAACCTTTTAAAATCAATTCTACTCCCTTCCTTGACCAGCTGACTTGGGACTTACAGTGCTGATCCATGCTGCCACTTTCTTTAGCAGGCAGGGTTAGCTGTCTCAAGATGAATGTTTTGCCGAAATTCTTGTACCTTTTTCAGTGTTTACCAGTGTTTATCCCAAAACTTTTTTAGAACACTCAGTGCTTCAGTTTTTCAGTTCATATAGAACAAGAAACCCCCTAGAACACAAAAGAGTATCCTACAGAAAAGTAAGGAAATGGGAGGGCTTGCCACATCAAATTTCTTATGCTATTACTAGCATATAATTATATAATTATATATATATAATGAAGCTACAAACGTAGCTTATATAATATATATTTATTATATTTTAATGGAACCGAAGCGCAAGAACTTGTTGAAACGATAATTACTGAGACTTTTCATTTTAACATGTTTTGTTGATTTTTTTTATAATTATTCTTTTTTAATGAAGCTACAAACGTTTAGGATCTTAGTGAATATTTTTGATAAGCCTGTCAGAAGAGGACATAGGTATTATTATTATTATTATTTCCATAGGTACATGGATAAGAAGCAGATAACTAAAAAAAGCAAACAAACAGAGGTTATGGAAAGTAAAAAAGATATAAATTAGACACAAAACAACTAAAACGGGGCACCTAGAGGGCTTGGTGTATTCTGTACTACTAAAATTGTTATAAGACTTAGATTAAGGGTGTATGCCGTTGCAACTGGGGAGCACCACTCATGGGGTCACATTTAGGGTTGCCACCTTTTAGAAATTAAAATAGGGGTCCAGTCCCTATATATGTAAAGCGGGAAGGGGGGCAGGGGTGTGTGGCCCCTATATATGTAAACCAGGGGGCCTGCAGCGGCAGCATGTCGGTTAGTGTGTGTTACCCAGAAAGCAGTTGTGTACAATATCACAACACCAACACCATGAGTCAAATAATGACTGGGGCAGCCTACTATATAAAGTACTCGGGGACCACCTCTTTGTTTTTACACATACACAATTGTAGAATATGGGACAAATCACGTCCTGTATCGGTTCAATACGTGATGCTACATTTAACGGCACGGCACATTTAAAGTACGGTATTTTTTCCTGGACGGGTGGCAACCCTAGTCACATTGAGTGTCAATGTGACTAGGGTTTTTGTCATTATCCAAAAACGGTGACCAGATTCTTGAAAATGTGATTTTCGAGGTTTTGAGTTGATTTCGGCAGGTGACAAACTGAACACTGCCAGGACGCTGAGACCAGCACGTCCTCTTCTGACAGGCTTATCAAAAATATTCACTAAGATCCTAAATGCCTGTTCTTGCAATTATAAATAGCAGTCTGTCCTCAGGTGTGGTCCCTGCTAGTTTTAAACATGCAGTAGTGCAACCACTGCTTAAAAAACCTGGCCTTGATCAAACTGTTCTGGCTAATTATTGGCCTATTTTGAAGCTGCCCTTTCTTTCTAAGGTTTTAGAAAAACTTGTGTACCGTCAGCTGAAACGGTGTTTAGATGATAATGGCATTCTGGAGGTTTTCCAGTCAGGTTTTAAAACTCTTCATAGCACAGAATCTGCTTTAATAAGAGTTTTTAATGACGTCTTTCTTGCATGTGATTCTGGTAATTATGTTGTTCTGATTTTACTTGACCTAACTGCTGCCTATGAAACAGTCGACCACGACATTTTAATATCTCGATTACAGCATATTGTAGGTATTGGTGGCACTGTTCTTAAATGGTTCAGGTCTTACCTGGAGGAGAGAACAATTTCAGTCAAAATTAGTGACTGAATCATCTGCTGCTTCAATGCCTTATGGTGTCCCACAGGGCTCAGTTCTGGGCCCACTGCTTTTCTCTCTTTATTTACTGCCTTTGGGTTCTGTCCTCAGGAAACATGGGATTTCATTTCATTGATACGCTGATGATTGTCAGATTTATTTGCCACTGAAGCAAAAGGATGTGCATTCTATCAAACATCTCCTGGCATGTCTAGGTGATATTAAAGCTTGGTTGGCCTTGAACTTTTTAAATTTTAATGAAAACAAAATAGAGGTGATGGTGTTTGGACCCAGTGGCTCCTGTGAGTCCTCCTCTGTTGACCTGGGACCTTTGGAGGAATATTTTAAACCTGTTATTACAGATCTTGGTTTTAAAGTGGACAGTGATTTTAAATTGGACAGCCAAATCAGAGC
>NW_006800321.1:397027-407965 GCF_000485575.1 Poecilia formosa | reverse complement strand
GGTTCCTCCTGTCAGGGTGAGGAGGAGCCATGTTGGGAAGATGAAGCTGCAGGATCTTCAGAACAAGCTAAAATGAATGGTTATATGCCAGACATGGAAAACTGGGATGACTCCATGCCATGATGTTCAGGATTTAGGTCTCATGGCATCTCAAGGTGTCAACATTGCAGCCAGAGGGCTGAGGGAGGAAATACAGCTTTATTTTGTAGCAATTCAAGAGCTACCAGCTTTTATTGCTTCGCAAAAAAAATTAATCGGCACAGAAACTCCAAAGCACACAAAGAAGGAATATATATGTGTATAATTTTTTTTTGTCATAGTACCCCCAAGAATTTGGCTATAACTGATGTATATTCACATATAAAATAAGTCAATAGAGTTTAATTTGCAATTTATGTGTCATGAGGTAGATCTCAGGTGGCTGGTGAGAGAAAAAGTAGATCTTGCTCTCAAAAAGTTTGGGCACCCCTGACTTAATATATAATTAGGTAGAAATAATGCATATCTGGGAAATATATCTTAAATTGAGCGCTCAAAGCACCAGGGTTTTTATAGAAAAATATCCAGATTTTGTGTGTGTGGTTTTAGAGGCTCTATGCTGAAGATGGTAAGAAATAAAGACACCTCTTTTCTGTTTTTCTATCTGCTCCGTCTCTCTGCTCTCGGCTCCCACACACGGAGTTGTCAGCTAGTTGTAGCACTGAGCCCCTCTTGTTTCAAACTCTTTTCATTAATGTAAGAGTTAAAGAGCTAAATATAATTGAGATATTTGCTACCTTCAATAAAAGTCCATCAAACCAGTGCAGTCAGTTTTGCTAATTTTGATTTCCAAGGCATAACAAGGCAGTTCTTCATGATTCAGCCAAAGTAATGAAATAACGAACTGCAGTCTGATTTTTATTGTTAATGTGTTTCTTCCTATTGAGCAGTGAAAGTAAATAAAATGTGTTGTCTTTTGCTTTAAGTATTTATTTAACTGGTGGCATTATAAGGTTAGAGCCACAGAGCCACAGATGGTTCCTCTCTTCATCAGCTCTGGGAGCCTGTGCCACTCTGCTGTTGCTTCTCCTTCACTTTGGACTGAACCATTGTTCTAACAATGGCGGGGGTGGACGTAAAGATGTATTTTTATTTTTTTCTTTGATGAATGGCAGATTTATTTGTTTCTTTCACCTTTTTATATTGATATTGTTTAAATACAAAGATTATTTCTATGATTTTTTTCGGGGGGACAATTCTACACTTCTCCAAGATCGGGGTGGGTCCGGACCCTCCCTAAACCTCCCTGGGATTTCCACCCCTGGGCATCACAGTATGTTGTGTTTTTTTGTTTGTTTGTTTGTTTGTTTGTTTGTTTGTTTCTTATATACTTCCTGTCAGATGTCAAGGTTTATTTTGACCCAAGTTATCCTCCAGTGTTCCCCATTAATTTAGCCCTGGTGTGTGAACCATCTCCGCTAATTAGTTATTACCCTCACCTGTTCCCCACAGTTCCCGCGAGGGTCGGGGTGCAGAGCCACGAGGCGTTGGGGTTGCTGTAAAGCTCCTTGTGGGATTCTTTTATGGTTTTCTGTTGGAGGTGTTCGGCCTGTCTGTTGTCCCAGAAATTCTGTGTGATCCTGGCCCGGTGGTCCTGTCTGTTGTTCCAGAGGATCTGCCTGCTCCAGCTCCGGGGGTCGCAGCCCTTGCTCTGGCATCAGAAACCATAGGGGTCCTAGGACCTCGCTGGCGGCCTGCAACGAGGGGTCTCCATGGCCGTTGGCTTTGTCGCCTTTGGTCCCCAGTTTGGGGTCGTAGAAGGCTCCTGTGTAGGTGTGAAGGAATGCTGCGGCCCTCCAGTCGCCCTCCAGATGTGCTTCGGGCTCCCGGTCATGTGTGCATGGTGGTCTGCTGGATCTGCCTGGTCGGCCGTCCGGCCTTTGGACTGTTGGGTGAATATTTATTGGCTGCCCAGTTGACTTTGGTTTTGATTTTCTGCTCCATAAAGCTCTCCCCTCCCCCTCCACCCACCCCTCATACCCCACCCTTCCCTGCCCGTGGTGGGTTGTTTTTGAGTTTGTTCTCTCGCTTCCTCTGGGGATCCCTAATTTATAGGTCTTTGGGACTGAAGAGTGGGGTTATGTTTTGGGGCGTCTGGCATCCGCCCTTGTGTGGTGGGGGGGGTTCTGTCATGATGTCAGTATGTTGTGTTTTTTTTTTTGTTTGTTTCTTATATGCTTCCTGCCAGATGTCAGGGTTTATTTTGACCTAAGTTATTCTCCAGTGTTCCCTGTTGATTTAGCCCTGGTGTGTCACCTGTCTCCGCTAATTAGTTATTCCCCTCACTTTTTTTGAGTTGTGTCCATGTGTGTTGCGGGATTCTTGTCTGGGTTTCATGTATGGATATCAGTGTCGCTCCGAGTGCTGACCTGCTCATGTTCCGACTAAAGAAAATTAAAAGCAAGATGCTACATCACTGTGTACCTTCTGGTTCATTCTCAACCTTAAAGACTTCATTCCTGACATCACTGCTCTACAGAAATAGTTTATGTTAAAGTTCTGAAACTGTTGTGACTATTACTAGAAATCATAAATATGGCGGTGATGTGGTTAGAGCCCAAGTTCTTTAAAGTTTGGTGATCAACTGAATTATTTAATTTCCCTTTGGGATCAATAAAGTATCTTTGAATTTGAATTTGACTGACTTGGTCAGGCTTACCTTTTTGTTACATAGAATATCAGTGCTTTGGCTTCATTATTGTTCAAAAGTGAAGTGCCATGTTCTTCAGAAGGAGCACAGTGGCAGGCAGCAGTCATGGCTTTCATGAACACCACCATATTATCCACTGAACTCATCTGTTTTTCTGAGGGAGGAAGGCAAAGCACAAATAAACTGTAAGTCTACCAGACCTTTTTCTTTCTTACAAAAAAAAGTCAGTGTTAGAAGTGTGGATACAACACAACTCATCAGCTTGAAGAACCAACATTCTGCATTTCCCACCTCTTAGATTTTCCAGCAGTATATGGAGTACAGCCATGGTGAAAGAGATCTGTGTGGGGCTAAACTTGGCATCTTTAGCCCACCAGAATGCAGACAAATAGTGCTGAAGGAGGACAGCCTCTCTGATACAGGTCCGGTGGTTTATGAAACCCAGAATGTTCTTCATTTTACTACAAACAGAGAATGGATTTAGATTACACTGTAAACACATGGTAAACAGTCAGTGATAACACTGTTGAAGCAGAATGTTGGTGTGCTAACATTCCCTACTTAATAAAAGAATCTTACAAAAACAGAACCCATCTTACAGGGACATTTGTACCACACTCAGCACAGATGTTTCTGTTCACCGTTCCAGGCTATTGCTCATGGTAGTCTGTGCATTTTTTTGCCTGAGAGCTTCCTGCTTTCAGCTTGAATCTAGGTTGGTGTGGTAGACCCTGGTCTCTATCAAACGGTAAAAATCAGTTGAAGAGTTTCAGTGAGGCTTCTGGGCTCATTATAGCACTGAAACAGCACTTCTGAAAGTTATAAATGATATTCTCTTGGCTTCAGATAATGAAGCCAAGGTGGACTTCTGTTCTGGTTTTGCTAGATCTCAGACCTGCTGTTGAAACAGTCAACCATAATATTCTCTTAAAACCAGGGAAGGAGCTCCCGGCACGGGGCTAAATGGGAGGCAGAATAAGATTTCAAGGATCCAAGTTGACTCATGGTTGCTAAAAACTTTACAAGACTGACTGTACTGTAAAATATTGAATTAAATGTTGTGCTTACATTACTGGCTTTATTTTCAGTCTTGCATTTAACTTTATGACACGCAAATTTACAAGTGGATAGCTCATAGTGTATTTTGGGTAAAACTTGTCACCAGCCGTCCACCAACGTCATCAGTCACTTGACTACAGATGGCAAACTAGGTAGAGCATTTTTACGGACTAAGTTATCATGAGTGGAGCTCCATGGAGCAGCAAAGTGGAAAGGATGGGGGAAAAAATTAATATATTTAACTTGCCCCTGTACCTTTTATCACACTTAACAGATGAGACAGTCAGCAGCAGCTCTAACCACCATGCCATATATAAAACCATATAAGTTAAATAACCATATAAGTGTATTAAGGCTGCAGTATTTAACTTTTATAAAAAATATTTTTTAACATATTTGTTAGAACTGTCAATATGTTGTGACAGTATGGTATGAGAGATAATCTGTGAGAGAAAATTAAACTCCTCTGCCTTCTCCCAGTACTATGTAAAAACAACCAATGAGTGGCAGGAGGCGGGTTTTAGCAATGTCAATCACAATCTCGTGGCTGCTCATCCTTCCCTTGCCCTCCTCACTCTGTGCTATGGTGCAACTAGCATAGCCTGTTGTAAATGCTCAAATTAGTTAGTATTGCTACCAATGACAGCAGATAAACAGTTTTCCTGTAATAATAAGTTGTTTCTCCAATCGTTAGCACATTTAGCAGTGAATGAATGAGGTTTATTAACACTAAGGCCCTCCTCCTGGTTCTGATTGGTTGGTTGATTTTGGCCTGAACGTTACATTACCTTAGCCAGCAATAATGGTTCAGGGAGCAGGTGGAGGAGATTGATCTTTTCACTGATTATCTGTCTCATAGCAAACTGTCACAACATGGTGACAGCTTTAACAAATATGAAAAAAAAAACTTTTTTTTTATTTCAGTTATATGCTGCAGCTTGAACAAAATGCAACGACATAAGATTTTTGAGAAGTCAGGATTGCTATGTATATTTTGCACGTTGCCTATGACTGTTGCTGGTGGGGAGAGTGTTAAGAAAATACATTTAAAATATGCTAGTTTTAAAACTTAACCACATGTACAATATTATATAAAATTAACAGTGTTTTAAAATAAGAACATTTGGTTCTAAATTGCCTCCATGGTCCAGTAGGCATCTCATTTGTAGGATGTTTATGTTAAATATAACACAATAAGTTGAATTAAAATAGTTTAGTTTTAGTTTTCTATAATTTAAAACACAGTTCTTAACCTCTCTGTGGACTGAGCAGGCATCCACAGGGGGTCGTGGCTGTTTGTGTGAGTTTAACCTTTTTACCATCTTGATAAGATTTAAATAGCTGGTGTAAAACTGAATGCAACATAGAATATCTGTAAAACACATAATCTAATTTGTAATCTCTCCTAGTTGTTAACATGTCTTGATTGAAATAGCCTAATTATAGTTTTAAAATTAGTAACTTATTCTGGCCTATTGACCTTTATGTTACCTGTAGTTACAGCAGATGGTTTGTTAAGATCTTTTGAACTGCCCTTTGTCTGTGTGGGAAACAATCAGGAGAAGTTCCAGCTTCACACTGATCTGTGAAAAGCCATAAAACAGCAGGAGTTCAGGAGAGTCTCTGCTTCGACTTTGTTTAGATAAAGGGGAAAACTGATGTTTGATCTTGAAAACAAATTGTAGGGAGTTTCTAACTTTTAAGAGGGTCCGAGATAGCTCCTGTTTGGATGAACAAAGATATGCCTTATTTGAATAAATTAAAGAGAAGAATACGCCTTTACTATAAAAATTTGTGCACGTGAGGAACAAACCAGATTTGCTTTTGCAATTCTCCAAAGACGTCTTTGCTTTTTGTTTGTCGTTTCCATGTTTTGTCTTTTTCCCTCTCTCAGGTAGTTTCATGTGTTTGTGATCTGAGTTTTCTGATGTTTTGTGATGTGCTTTTCTGGTGATAGTATGCATCTGTCTTGAATAAATGCTGATTATTGTGACGCTGTTATCTCTGCGTGATCTCAGTCTTTGCGCACAGCTTTTTCTGAATCCGGGTATAAGAGAGGATATAACGAGTCAAAAGGTTTTAAAAAGGGTTAGTAAGCTTTAAAAATGTTCATCTCGTAATAAGAGATATTTCAGTAAGCTAAAACTGAAATGATAAATAAAAATTTAAGCAACCTATTTGCGTACTGTATGCGGACTGTTGCATGTACAATTCACTAGCAGTAAATATTGTGCTAGTATCAGTATTGGACCAAAGAAAGCAGGGCAGTTGCAAGCCTTTAAAATTGTGATGTTTTGATGGGTCAGGTAGACTCAAGAAACTGTAATAGCAGCTGGGCAGGAGGAGCCCAATTTTACTTTTTGTCATGGGGCCTGAGATTCCTGGTGGTGCCCCTGCGCTGTGACACAATGTGCGTGCGGAGGGGTCGGTGTGTGCTGCTGCGTACCTGGTTCAACATGTCAATAATAAACCTAGCTTCAGCAGTGGCTAGGCTCCGAGTTTAAATTGATAAAATGTCAAAATGATCCGATCGCTATCCGTGGTTCAGAACTGCTTTGAATTTGTGTTGTTTCACCATTAGTGACCAGTAGCCTGATGTTTCTGTTCTTCTCTTGATTTGTTGTACTTCATGACTGTTTGATGGATTTCAGAATGACATAGTTGCTCTATATGGTGCCGAAGCTTGTAAGCCCTGCTGTTGCAGACATGTCTATGATGCAAAGTTATATTATCATGAGCTTTAATATTTGGGTATAAAGGGCTTGATAATTAGCCCCGCCCCTGGCCCAACGCTGACTTATTCCGCTAGTGCTTAGAACAGCTTTAACACATAGGTATCGAGGGAAAAGCAGAAGGCTGGTTTAAAAATGAATATTGCTGCTAAAATTAGAAATATTCTATTCAGGAGTGATGCTAAAAACTAGTCCATGAATGTGTTACTTCAAGGCTGGACTACTATAATTCTTTACTGTCAGGAAGTTCACAAAATGCAGTTAAAAGCCTTCAGCTGATCCAAAATGCTGCAGCAAGAGTTCTGAAAATTAAAACAGAGATCATATTTCACCTATTTGCTTCTCTTCATTGGCTTCCTGTTAAACCCAGGATAGAATTTAAGATTCCCCTTCTCACATATAAAGTCCTTAATAATCACCTGTGTCATAGAGAGATCTGATTGGTCCTTAAGCAGGTTTACTGCTGGTTCCTTGAGGTTCTAACAGTAGAATGGGAGGCAGATCCTTAGTGATCAGGCTCCTCTCCTGAGGAACCAGATCCCAGTTTTATCGGTTTATAAGGCAGACACAGTGTACTTTTAAAATGAGGCTTAAAACTTTGCTTTTTGATAAAGTTTGTAGTTTAAATAGCAATGTTTTCCCAACTGAATGGAGATAGAGTGTACGGCCCAGTCAGACAAAAGTCTGTTTATACTTTTCTCATGCCTCATTCTAGGCCTTCGGTTATCCTGAGTTATTTCTGTAGTTATGCTGCCACAGGCTCTTGGGCTTCTGAAGGAAAATTGACCACTGTTCCTCATTTTCTTCTTTTGATACTCTCCAAATTACATTATTTGCTATTATTTTATTTAACTTTTTTTTTTCTCCATAGAAACACCTGATGTTTCATTCTGTTTGGTTGTGGTTCCTTCCTGGAGGAGGACATTGGCTGAGACAATGCTCCCATCACCTAATCGTTCTCCTTTTCCTGCTATTAACATGTCACTTTTCATAACATAGAAAGAACTTGTGTATTAGATTTTCTGTATCTTTTTTGTGCATACTGTTCAGTTTCAAACCCCCAGTTGGTCGTGGCAGATGGCCACTTGTACTGAGCCAGGTTTTGGTTTTGCTGAAGGTTTCTTCCTGTTAAAGGGGAACTGTCTGTCGCTGCATACTGGTCCAAGAGGAGTGAAAGCTGCAAGTCAATGACTCCATCCAATCAGCTGAGTTTCCTTTTGTCATGTTCCGTGTTTCTGTGTGTTTATTTTGGAGTTTCTGTGTAGTCCTGTTCCCTGAGTCTGTCTCTGCGTCTTCCCCGTTGATTGCTCCCCAGGTGTGTCTCATTCCCCTGATTACCCCGTGTGTATTTAAACCCTCCTGTTGTCTGTGTTCCTCGTCGGGTCCTTGTCGTCGTTCGTCATCGTCTTTGCTTTGTATCACGCGCCAGTAGAACTGTTAAGTCCTGGTTTGTGTTTGTTTCCGTCACTCGCCAGTAGAACTGTTAAGTCCTGGAAGTGTCAGCTCTCGTGTCTAGTCCTGTGAATCAGTTGCTACCGGTACTTAGCTGTGAGCTAGTCTCTGCCGTGCTGCCTGTATGGACTGTTGAGCTTTATTTTCACCATTAAATTCATCATCTTCACCATAACCTGGGTCTCAGCGTCTCTCCTCACCACCTACACCCCCACCCCATGACACCTTTGACAGAAAACTTTTTAAACTAACTTTATTAACTGAGCTCAGTGCTCCGTTTGATAACTAGGATTAGGGGGTTCACAGATTCATTGACCAGCCGACTTATTGGTGCCAATTTCCTTAAATTTAGGAAATGGGTGATTGGCCAATTTTTACATGTGAAGCTCATCTTATCCACTGACACACAGTGTGAACCTGGCTTAAGATGCCCCTTGGCTTGAAGTGAGTTTCTTCAGAAAGCTTATTTAAGGAAGAAGCCAAATAAAATATATACTTTTCATGACGAAAACATGTGTAAGGAAAATGGGGGGAAAAACAAAAACAAAACAAAAAAAAATATATATATATATATATACATATTTTATTTTATTTTTTTCTGCCAGCTTTGGTCCTCCATAGTATGTAGCTTTGGTAAATACAAGATAATGTTTTCATGCGTCTTTGTGTTAATAGCAGGAAGGGAACTGGGTACTGAAAAATACGATTAGTAAGTAGGTAATAGTAAGTCTATAATACCAGAAAAATCACAAGAACGATATATAAAGGGTATAATTTATAAAATAATGTATTACATAAAGTCTCTCTTGTAGGAGCTATTTCTCAATTTTCAGTTAAATCTTAGAATTTAAATTGTTTAGTTTATTCTTATTTTTTGTTTATTTTCTAGTTGATTTATTATTAGAATTTTTGTTTAATTCGTTATTTAGAATATTTTTTTGGTTAGTAATTCAAACGTTAATTTCAGTTAGGATGTGGGTATTTCACGGTATAAATAGGTGGGTCTTAGGTAGCTTATTATTGGTCACAAGGTTTTTTACCAGTCTCATCAGTCACTTCAGTCATCAGTCAGAGAACAGGTGCAGGAATCAGAGCAGAAGCAGAATCCTGTGAAGCCTGTAACCTTTTTGTCTGAACTGTGAAATAAAACAACCAAAGAACTGCATTTCGACTTTTTGATCCTTTGTAAACCAGAATCCACGGTGCATCAGGTGACTATTTGAGTTGGGTTCACTTTAGTTTTGATCACTTTTGAGTTTGGAGTTTTTTGATTTTTGAATTTAAGTTTTGGGACAAATAGTCACTATGCCTCTAATTAACTAAGCCATTGTTTACTTTCTGTCTCCAGGTTAACCTGGTTACTTACTGCAGAAGCTCCTCGGCGCTGTGTTCTTGCAGCTCCTGTATTAATTGCACTGGCATCGCGTCCCACTGCAGGAACTCTGCTTCTTGTTTCTGTCAAATAAACGCACTTTCTGTATCATAAGTAAAATACATCAGCGATTCAGCACTACTACAAACATTAACCTTCTTATTCATACCTCTTCTCCGGACATGTTAGCATTGCGGTGGTCATGGCAACGGGCCGTTAAACTGTTCTTCCTTATTTAAAGGGGAACTCCGTTTAAATAACAATCTTTGCTTGTTGGTTATTTAGCAATACATTATTTTAAAAGATAAATACATTTTATTTATTTAATATTATTATTAAAAAGCAGATGTGTTATCTTGTAGAAGTACTTTACAACAAACAATTAGTCACAGAAGATTAAAACAAAAACACATATGAAACCGTACCGTACATGCAATACCAAAGCAAAAATGTTTAAATGAGTAAAGGAATCTTAAGTAATTTCTTTTTAAAAAATCAACAGAAACCAAACAGTACAAATACCGGATGATTTCAGACGGAGGAAGACGTTTGGAGATGTGGAGCTCTTACCTCTCGGTCTAAAAGGATCCGTCTTCCGACATAAATGCAACATCTTGTATGTTCATGAAATGCAAAATAGTTTAAAAGTGGTTTGACCGCGCAGGTCGCCAAGAAGGCTTGCTTTGAAATAAATCTCCACACATCTCCCAAGCCGCCCCTCTCTGCTCTGCGTCACATGCGGCGCATCCTCACAGAAACCGAGCGGAACCACTTCCATTCTGACCTGGATTAGGGAACGCTCAGCTGAACGGAGAAGACACGACCGCAGGTAAATTCCGCCTCTGCTTACCTTTATAAGGCAGCATCTTTAAAAATAGCATCTGAGCCTGTGGCAACAGACCTCCTCCTTTTGCAGACAATTGGCATATTAAGTCAACTAGCAATATTTTAGGTCTCTTAACCTAAATGGAAATAAGAAAAGCAAAACGCGTCAAACATCATCCATGCATGCGTGCTTATTTTCCTGCTTTTAGTAGTTTAACAGACAGATTTCACTTTAAGCATCCCTGTGTATTGTTAGCGTGAACCCAACTATCCGCCCACGCTCATGTGTCACCCAGAGCTCGATAGAAGATAAAGCGGCATGTATGTTCTGCCCTGACCGTGTCCGGATGGAGTCAGGAGAACAAGGCTAACGCGGAGCCGCTGCGCTGGACGAACAGTGGCAGACTTCTGTGATCCGAGAACCTTGGGTTTCATCTTCATCATCTTCCTCACTGCCGGAGACAGACAGAAGACCAACTCCCTGCTGAGACTCTCCTTTTCCATGGATCTGGTACACGCAGGTTAGGGAAGGGCGTGGCGCAGTGGTTCTCAGTTCACAGCTCGAGTGATGGTAAGTATCTTTGTTTTTTCTAACAAGTTCAAATTACACTAATATTTTGATCCATTTCCTTCACACATCATAGAAAGGAGTAGAAGATCCATTCCGAACATAGGCAGAGCATCAGACCAGTGTCTTAACGAGTCATTTCTGTCTGAGAGTTTCCAATGAAGAAGTTCAGGGCCGTGCAGAGACCACTAAAAGGGCAGGTGCTCAAAAGAAAAAAAAGGGCACATCTCCCCGCATTCTA
>NW_006800321.1:388466-396427 GCF_000485575.1 Poecilia formosa | reverse complement strand
TTTTTTTTTTTTTTTCCATTGAATAATTGGGGGAAAAAAAATTTACTACAAACTCTGCGAACCAGACCCTAAACTTAAAGTCTGGATGAGTTTTTTTCCCTTCATTAATGACTTTTATTACATACATTTTATCTATCATGGTAATTCAGGGTGAGTTATTTTTAATTCTAAATGAATATCCTTGTTGGACTTTTATTTAAGTGCTATTCTCTTTCAAGACACATTGACTTAACGCCAGAATAAATGCAATGTACATTATGCAGCAAAGGAAATTAGAAGATCGGACATATATCCATTATGGAGATGATAAGTTCTGGACGGGTGATGTGCCTCATACACAGGGAAGAAGCTTTTTGTTATCTAGCTTTGCAAACAAAGTTGTTAGCTAGCAGCTAGCTAATAGCACAACAACAGCAGCCTAATAATGTCTGTATGATAAAAATACTGAATCGATAGATAAGAACAGAACAGCAGAAAGGAGATACATTCAATTACATCTTGGAAATATCAGTACTGTGAATTAAGACAGGAGACAGACATATAAAACTAGGTTCTGAAACAACAAACTACAATGAAAAATTTACTTATTATAATAAACAAATTGTGACCAGTGTTATGTTCTGTTATTGCATGAAAATGACAGCAGGGGGAGCTCTGACTATGTATGTGACAAAATATACTGTATGTGGAGAAGAAGAAGAAAACTGAAAAAGAGTAGAGAACTGAACTGAGCTGCTTATTTTCCACTATTTCAATATAGCAACACCACAACAACCAGTCATACACATAAACAGTAAACATTTTCTTATGTAATCTGACTAATAAATTCGGTGTCTCTCACAATAAGTTTATGTGACAGTTTTTCATAATCAATGAAAAGAGTTACTGTGTTTATTCTGGGACTGAAAACAGAGTGCTGAACATTAACATTAAGCTATATTCCTGGATATCCCAAATCACACAAACAAAATGTCTGAGTTGAGAGGGTAAAGAATGTAGAGCGGGGCTCTGAAACGAACAAGAAAAGGAAACACATGGCAACCTAATAAATATGGAGACATGAAAACTGAATATTTTTTATTGAATGTATACACATAACATGGCACATTGTTGCACTACAACTTCCTTATTACCATATTTTCCGGACTTTAAGGCGCACCTAAAAGCGTTAAATTTTCTCAAAAATCAGCAGTGTGCCTTATGTGCTCCATAGACATACTATAAGAGTAGACCCTGCGCAGGAAATATGGCGGCCATCTTGGAGCGGTCGTCCCTCCTACTTTGCTCAACCAAATCAGCAGAAGATGCCTCAGCACTGAGGGATATTGTTGTTCTGGTCGATGGATTATTGATGTGAGGGCTCCACAGACAACATTTCACAAGTAAGATGGACATATTATTGTGTATATATTGTGATTAGAATATTACTTTACTGTATTTATCCACCGGCGAGATACCAGCTAATATTAGCTACAGTGCTTGGTGTAATACGGGTTCAGCCCCGCTATGAAGGCTAACTGAGATTCCGTAAATCTAAAAAAATTAATTATTCTCTAACATTGACTTAAATTATCTGACACAAGGGCCTATATTAGAAATGAAACAGTATAACATATATTATAAAAATTATATTACTTGTTATAACATTCATCAGCAAAGTTTACAGAGGTGGTAAAGACTATTATTTATATTCTTTCACTCTGTCAAAAGTAAGATACATCCCAAATATTCCGTTTTTGTTTTGAAGGTTTCCTAAAGATACGATGTGAGGAAGAATAGGGAGAAATCTATAAAGAGAGACGGATTCACTGCAGCACGGATGAATCTCACATCGGATTTTGGACTCAATCTCAGCTGCTGAATCTCTGAAGCTGGAAATCCTCGGCTGGAAAACAGCCGACAGATTATATATATTAGGCTGTACATGTTTATATGTATATATACATATAAACATGTATCTAATATATATTATTCAGTATTAATCATTATTAATCTGTCATTATTAATCATTATTTGCGTTTGCATATTTATATACATATGTATTAATATTACTAAATTTATTACATAAATTATGAACGGCTGTGTTGTTTGTAAAATGCTCATCATACATCAATATCAGAATATTCTATTCATATTCTATGGTTTTCCCCACTAAGGGTATTTAAATATGCTGAACCATATTTCAGCATATTTAAATATTTATGCTGAACTATGGTTCAGCATAGTTCAGCCATATTTTTCCTTAGTGGGGAAATCAATGCAATTAAAAAATACTTAAAAAATACAATTGGTTATAAATGTAGCTTTGATAGATGTTTGAATATGGTTTCCAGTAACAAAAAAGCGTGTTATGATCGATTAAATGCGCTGATATGTCATTGTGCCTGCTAAACATATAACGCTGAATGGAGCGGTCAACCCTTCCAAGATGGCTGCTCTAAATCTCATCAGTGATAATAGGCGAGAGCGGTCCATGAGGGTCTATGCTTATATTATGTCTATGATGTGTGCACTGAATTCCAAAATCTGTCCCTGACACAGAGACATCAAGTGTACAGTACGTACGCTGGCAGCAATAAACCAATCTGGTGTACGTAAAGTACGTACGTAATGCAAGGCATGACCGTTCACCTGCTCCCAGTAGAGCAGGGCACCCAATTGATTTTGCTATGTTTTTCCATTATTCTCATGTTTCTCTGCTGAAACTCATACTGCAGACTATTCCCCATAACTTATTACAACTTTTATTTGGTATTCGGCTTCAGGACCCACACCACTATTTTGATACACATATACAGACATGTGCACATGTAGAAAATATGTTTTTATGCCTATAACTTGAAAATGGCATGTCCCATTAACAAAGTTGATATGGGCAGTTTTCTTGAGAGAGTTTCCAACAGATGAGCATATCTATGCTGTGCAAAAGATTTTTTGGTGGATTCTTTTTTCAGCAAAGAGCCAGGAAGAATGCATTTGCCAAAACCAATCTCGTCTCCTAAGACCAACTCTGAGCCCAATAAAACTTGAGACAATATAAGCTAAAGAAGAAACAAAAATTTTTTATTGTGACAGATTTTTGATTTTTTTTGCCCAAATACGACATGATAGCTAATTAAACATCACTACATAGAGGACCTATAGGGGCGATTATGGAGTGAACTTTTGGTGAATATCTAGAATTTGTCATTTTTTTGTGTAATAATGCCACCCAAGACCTCCAAAATGAACTTTTAACACTTCTTCCTGACTGATTACTGTGGAGGTGCAGATCATGCACAAACACTTCATCAATGAGGCTGTTGCGTTAACTGTTTTATTTCTACCTCTGTAAAGGGTATCACTGTGTGCTGAACTGTTCGGTTGTTGTTCTAAATTTAGTTATGACAAGACTTTATTACAGTTTGGGTGGTCTATATATCTAATATCATCAGTGATTATCGCAGATTCCAATGGGCGGTATATTATAGTAACTGGGAAACTTTACAATTTGAATGTGATTTTAGCAAATGTTTATACCCCAAACTATGACAACCCTAAATTTTTCTCTCATCTTGTTAAGTTGCTCCCCTATCTAAATTCTCATTTGCTGATCATGGGAGGGGATTTTCATCTATGTCTTGACCCTGGGCTGGATGGGTCATCGGCGAAGCCGGTCTATGTTACATCCAAGTCGGCAACTTATCTGAAGTTCTTTCTTTCAGAATATGGTATTGTGGACCTTTGGCACTTTTTGCACCCCCAGGACAGACAATATTCCTTCTTTTCCCATGCCCTTGGGAGTTATAGTAGAATTGATTACTTCTTTATTGATAATAATCTAACCTCATATGTCCAGAACTGTGACTACAAGCCCATAGTGATCTCTGACCACGCTCCTCTTAATTGAATTTAACATACCTGAAACAGAGGCCCAGAGAAAGCATTGGAGGTTCAACCCCCTCCTATTGTCTGATGAAAACTTTGTTAAATTTATGTCTAACCAGATCTCCCTATTTTTAGAAATTAACACCCCAGATATCTCAGTTTTTACTGTCCGGGAAGCTCTCAAGGCGTACATAAGAGGTCAGGTAATATCCTTTGTGGCTAAGAAGAAAAGGGACTCCCTGTCCAAGCAAATGGATCTTGAGAGACAAATTGCAGATTTGGACACTAGGAATGCACAAGATCCATCCCAACAGTTGCACAAGGAACGCTGTAGGCTTCCAGCAAAACACGATCTAATTACATCTCAGTCGATTGAATATTTACTGCTGAAAAATAGAAGTAGCACATACGAGCACGGCGTTAAGGCTGGGGAGGTTTTGGCGAGGCAGCTTAGGAGTGCAAGGGCCAAATTAACTATTGGTGGGATAACATCTCAGGATGACACTATCATTATGGACCAGCAAGGGATAAATTATGCTTTTCAACATTATTATAATAAATTATATAGCTCTGATAATTGTTGTAACCCCTATCTTTTGCAGAACTTTTTTGGATGTTTACCCATCCCCAATCTAAACCCGGATCAAGTTGCTGCCCTGGACATGCCTATTTCGGAGCGGGAGATTTTAGGAGCAATCAAATTGTTACAACCCCAGAAGTCGCCTGGCCCAGATGGCCTGCCAAGCGAGTTTTATGCAGCATTCTCTGACCAGCTAGCTCCAATTTTGGCAAACATGTATAAATATTCTTTCAAGAAGGGATCGCTCCCTCCAACCTTGAATCAAGCCTGCATAACATTGCTACTTAAAAAAGATAAGAACCCCACAGAATGTTCATCGTACAAGCCGATATCATTACTGAACAGAGTAGAGTGGATTTATATGTTTGAAACTTTGGAGAGATTTGGTTTTGGTGGGCCATTTATATCTTGGGTTAAGTTGCTGTACTCCTCTCCATCAGCCATGATTCTGACAAATAACGTCTACTCTAAACCATTTAGCTTGCACCACGGGACCCAACAGGGGTGCCCACTTAGCCCTTTACTTTTTGCTTTGGCTATTGAACCTCTGGCTCTGGCAATAAGGACAAATAACTCTTTTAAAGGTATCACCAGGGGCAGGGTTGAGCATAAGCTTTCTCTCTATACCGATGACCTTTTGTTATACATATCGGCGCCAGAACGGAGCATCCCTCACATCTTAGCACTCCTCTCTCAGTTTGGGGAAATCTCTGGGTATAAAGTAAACATGCACAAAAGTGAGCTTCTGCCTATGGACGCCTGCCTAGATTATATCACAAGTGCTACACCTTTTAAAATAGCTAATCATAGCTTTGTCTATCTAGGTATTACAATAACAAAGACTTTTGATGACCTCTATAAGAATAACTTTGAGAAACCCAACATGACCTAAATAAGGTAATAAGTAATAATAATAGGAAGAGTGAATACAATCAAGATGTCAGTGCTCCCTAGGTTCATATACCTCTTTCAGTGTTTCCCTGTTGTCATTCCAGGTGCTTTTTTAAAAAAGTTAGATTCTGCCATGTCAACTTGCATTTGGAATGGCAAAAAGCCTCGTCTTAAGAAAGACCACCTAAGGAAATCAAAGCAAGATGGGGGTTTGGCCCTTCCCAATATCCAACACTATTATTGGGTATGTAATTTGTATTGTCTGTCTTTTTGGGTGCACTACAGCTCCAATGATGATGGTCCCATTTGGGTGGAGATGGAAAAACTCTCATGTGCTGCTCTTTGGAGTTGCTCCTTAGGGTTTAGGTTTGCCTACTGGAGGCAGAAAGGTAATTGCATTCTCAACTTTGCTAGCACGCTGCCTAATTCTCTTTAGATGGAAGGATGCTGCCCCACCAACAGTGTCAAACTGGATAAAAGATGTACTGCTTAACCTAAAACTAGAGAAAATCAGGTATGTGACGAGAGGCTGAGAATAAATTTCATAAAACTTGGAAATCGTTTATGATCTTTTTCAATAAACCCTCAGTGGTTCAGGAATAGCAGACCTTGGAAATTTTTGCTGAGCAGTGGCTCAATAAATCTTGACATACATTTTTGTATGATCTTAGTTTTTCTTTCTGCTACACACCTTGTAGGCGACAGTATTTAGGGAAATGTTGGCCATTTATTGGGTGGGCTGTGTTTTGTATATTTTGTCTTTCCTCTTCCTTGGTTTTGCATATAATTGTCAGGTTGCCGGGGGGTGGGATGCGAAGAATGAACCAACAGGGAGACGACGCCATGTAGTCTTTTTATTCATCATTTTCAAAATCAAGGTATGACACAGACTCAGAAAACTACTCAAACCGAAAATACCCTGACTGCTCTCAGACTGATGGCCACCATGGAAAACAGGCCCTGCAACTCGGCGTCTAGCCTAGTTCTGACGAGAATCCCACCAACCCCAACTCACACACTCAGACATAAGTAGCCAGCAGAACAGGTGAGAGAGATTACTCGTTAAGGACCTCTGGCAACAACCGAGGACACAATTAGCAGGGAACACTTAAAACCATACAGGGCCAAATTAGACCCGGAATTAAGGCAGAAACAATGTAGAGGAAAATAAACACATCATGACAATAATATGAATACTAATAAATATATTAAACACTAAACATCACTACATACATAGCTGCAAATTTCAATTGCCCATAATTTTGGAACAGTAAAAAATTTCATACCACCAAACACAGTATTGATAATGTCTAGCTAGTTTTCGGCAACGTCCACCACTAGGTGACACGGTAAAATTGCGAAATATGCTATGCAAAAACCGCTGATCAGATTTTTTTCACATGCCTCCACACTCTTGGCCTTTGCTTGTGTATTGAATGTTATGAACAAACATGTGAAATGTGCTATATCTGACCTGCAAACTTTTAAAAGATTCAAAAAAAAAATCAGACCTTCATCAAAATTTGCTCAGGTTTTTAGGATGCTTTCCCTGAATTGTTCTGAACACTCCATCCACTCTATGTATGGACCTATCTTCATATGGATTAGGATAGGATTAGGGGTAAGGGTCAGAGACTAGACTCAGAGGGGTGCAGAGTCATATAATAGGCACACACTTGTAAGAGTAGAAATACTATTTAAGGAGTTGTTTTTGGGAAAGGATTTTGGCACCTCTCTAGGTCAAGCTGGCCTGACTCCTTTCCTTCCATTTGTGTGCAAAGTGCAAATGGAACCAAAATGACTTGGAAAGGAAGGCTGTTTGGACTGATCAGAACAACAATTTGAGATAAATTGGCCTATTCAGCAATTCTGAAATGGAGCAGATGTTGAGTTCATGAGGTTTCAAATATTTTAAAGGTCATCCAATACACACTTATTATGTGGCATGCCAGAATTTTTACACAAATTAAGGGTAGCACGCCATTGGTCGAAACTTTCCAAACTCACCTGAGTGAAGATGAGAGTGCATAAAAAAGGGTGATGTTATGAATACTGGGAGATTTTTTGTTGAGACTTTGGAAGATTTTTGAGTATTGAACTGGTGAAACTGTAATGAGGAATCCGTGGCGGAGTGTGTAATAAATTTCCAGCTCATCTGTGGTCTAGCAGCAAGAATTATTTCTCTGTGCATTATTTCTTTTGCTTATATATTTAAGAGTTTAGCCACCTTTCAATTCTCCAATAAAAATGTTGACCCCAACATGATCTGAACACGCAACCTTCTCCAGTACACTCAGGCATTTAAGTGCTGGCAGGCTGCTCCTCGTATACTCCTAGCTGAGGAGGTAGATTGATCAGAGGTGTACTGAATCCAGACAGCTGTTTTATGAAATGTTTGTAACGTGTATGCGAAAATCAGCCAGAACCCAAAACGCAGCCAAGACCAGAGATCAGATCAAAAGGTTTATTACTAAATAAAGGGAAAAGGAGGGGGTTCCACAGGGGAGTGGTCACACTGGTGAGTGAGGAGGTGGAGGACCAGAGGGGTCGGGAAGCCAGCTTGGCGGGGGTAGGGTGAAAGGGCAGAGGGGGTCCGCCGGGACTAAGGGAGTAACTAGATGAC
>NW_006800321.1:374434-388456 GCF_000485575.1 Poecilia formosa | reverse complement strand
ACCTTCTCCAATACACTCAGGCATTTAAGTGCTGGCAGGCTGCTCCTCATATACTCCTAGCTGAGGAGGTAGATTGATCAGAGGTGTGCTGAATCCAGACAGCTGACACACCTTCCAGGTAGGAGCAGCCTCTTGGCACCATCTAGTGGATGATGAAGGAAGCAGCAGACAAAAGAGATTCTCCAGAGGCCCAAAAACCCCAATTCTCAACAAAAGGCTTACTTGTACTTTATTGTGGCTGACCAGCACATATTCACAATGAAGATTTTTTTTATGATTTATCTTAAAATAATGCACTCCTGTACCCTCATCGCTAAATCAAATGCCAGCCAATCCCCCATTTCTGTTTGACTGCTCATTGAGGAATGCAATGGACTCTGAATTGGAAGGCTGCAGGTTTGATTCCAGGTTAAAACACATTAATACCCGTGGTGGGTGGGGTGGTGCATGGGCAGGACCTGCTGGGTTGGGCCAGGAACCCATTATAACTGCTTGCAATTCTAGTTTGGAACAAACTTCCAGAAAACTGTAAAACAGCTGAAATGCTGAGTGGCTTTAAATCTCGACTCAAAACCCACCTGTTTAGAGTTGCTTGTGGAACATAAACAACAATTGGGATTTGAATCCCAACCCGGGTTCAAGCGCTGGGGAGAAAAGTGGTGCGGGTTGGAGTCCCCCCCGCTGTTTCTTTTTGTTTTTTTTTTTTTTCTGCCGATTCGAAGGGC
This sequence comes from Poecilia formosa, assembly GCF_000485575.1. NCBI lineage: Eukaryota > Metazoa > Chordata > Actinopteri > Cyprinodontiformes > Poeciliidae > Poecilia > Poecilia formosa. Next base: position 387,731 of record NW_006800321.1, on the reverse strand, counting down.
AGAACTTCGACCCGGCAGGAAATTTAATGTTTTTGATTGTTTATTCAATGTTGCATGACTTTGTGTTTTTGTGTTTAATGATGTAAAGCATTTTGAAATGCCTTGCTGGTGAAATGTGCTTTACAAATAAAATTTGATTGATATGATAGTTCAGATCTTAAAATCACTTACAAAATGTTCTCCACAAGGGTTGGAAAGATGAATCTTCATATATGCCCTGAGCAGACTGGATTTATTTTAAAAATCAGGACCAGCTGGACCAGACTATAGTAGATGACTGACCAACTAATGGGATTCTGATCCATAATGAGAGAGAATTTTAAGGATGTAAATGTTAGAACACTGCCTTTCTCCAGCCTGGGAAAGGCCTTAGCTTCAACCTGGACCACCTGTTCTGGTGTTCCTGAACTTTAACACACTTCAATTAATCAGCATAGCTGTTTTAAAAGCCTTGTGTTGTTTTGTGAAGTGTTGCTATGGAACAATAGGTGGACCACTGTGTTTTTGTATTTGACAGAAAATTTGAAAATATGTCTAGGCTATTGTGTCAATGTTGTTGGACGATATCATTGACGATACTTAACACCAACTATATAGTCTTATAAAAGGCAAACATAAAATAATTTTAAGAAAAAGGTGGACTGTGAATAATGTTTTTTTATTTTAGATATATTTTATTTTAATTGCAATTTCTCTGAAACCCACATTGTACACTTTTGTTTCATCTTCCACTGTTTTAATATAGAATAGAAATCCATTTACAAATTAATTGCTTGCAATTCTTCATCAACTAGACCTGAATTAAATGGTTCCTAAAACCTTAGCAGCAGAATTCTGAATGTAAGGTGTTTATATCCCTGCAATATAAAAAGAGGGAAAATTCTCTGAAATGTCTCCTACTGTCAGGAAAAAATTTCATAGAGCTTGAATTTCAGTTGGTGGAAGGCCTTCATTTTCTAAAAGCTGGGTTTATTCGTCACAGCAGATGTATGAACCATAAGTGGAATTAGATTGTCTTGCAAAGTTACTCCACACATGATCAGTCAGCTGAGGAAAATCAAGTTCTTCCCTCAGATCTCTGCTATTATGTGTGTCAACTCCTTGCTTTAGTATGTGTATGTATGAGTGTGTATGCTGCATTTTATGGAATCTGAGGAGCATTTAAGCAGTCATGCTTAGCCTAATTGATGGTTTATTCAGTGGAGCAAGATGAGAAACCTCATTTTCATGGATGAAAGGGAGAGATAGTAGGATCTGTAAAACACTCAGGCTTGGAACACAGAGGTAGTGAGTTGACATGATTAAGACAAAGCCACCAGCATACAACTATTCTTTGAGCAAGCATATTGTCTTTTTCCCACTGAGGGAAAGCTACACCTTTTCTGGACATGCACATCCAGAAAAGGTGTGCATGTCCTCATGTTGGTTTTGAGGATATATTTGACTCACATGCAAAACACTTTTAGAAGAAGCAGAATTTAAGGATCTTTAATAAATTGAGAATTGTGAAGAGGTGCGCTCAGGAGTGGAAATGGCTCAGCACAGCGCTCAGGGAGGGGGGAGGGTCCACTGGTTTAGCAAAGGGCAGGTGGCAGTTCTGGAAAGCAGAGGCAGACAGGTAAGTGGTGATCGTGATAACGAGAAAGAATTAGGATGTGATGTTCTTACAGTAGAGATGATGCAGCGAATGTTGGTGATGGGTGGAGGATTCAGTCCAGGAGATGAGTTCACAAAACCTCCTGGCCTCTAGGCAGGAACCGGTATGAGCAGCCGTGTGATGGTGTTGCGGCCGGTAGACATGGGACATCTGAAGCCGGGCTTCGAGGTGTGTACCGAGTAAAAGAGGGGCCGCGTCAGATGAAGCCCAGCTTCGAGGCCTGACTTGCTGAAAACCACGTGACTGACAAACAATGCCTTGCATTCAGGGCCAGCATAAGCAAACTAAGCAACCGCTTATCGCCCTGGGGCCATAGTTGTATAAATTAAATTTTTAACTATTGTAATTACACCTAGGAGAAATTAATTTAACTTTGTATGTATGTATTCCATCTTAAGTTGGGGTGCACCGATTGCAATTTTCTGGCTGATTGCCGATAACCGATCTTTTAAAAGCCTGACATGCCGATTTTGATTTTGGCCGATACCATTTTTTGTCTGAAATGTTGCTAAATACATCAAGAAAGTTGCTGAGTTTGCAACAGTGGGGCCACTATTGTTAACTGCAAACATGCAGACCTGACCTGGTAGTCTTGTCTATCAGTCAAACCTCTCACTGGAGAGCAGAAGAGGACAGTGCCTAATTTTTAAACCTTTGCCGAGGTAGATGAGATCGGTGGATACAATTGGTTTCACATGTAAGTGTTGGCCGATCACCAATCCCTCGAAGTTAAGGAAATCAGTGCCGATAAATGGGCCAATAAATATATCCTATATTGTACGGGCAAAAAGAATATAATGCAAACATCACTGTTAGAGATGCAATAATTTTAGCAGATGTGTGAATGATCAAATAATGTGACTGTTGATTGCAGCCAGTCTACATTATTAGCAGAATTAGAGGGCCCCAAAACCAAACTCTGTTTAAGGCCCCATGGAGTCTTGGGCCGGCCCTGATCACATTACGTGGCATGTGTGACTGCTTCATAGCGCAAAAATTCACGTGACAGGTGGACGGAGCCTGGTGCTGCAAGGTTGGAGACCTTGTCCTGTTAGGCGACGGGGGCTGGATAATACCCGTGTTAAACGGACGGCGGAGTCCGGCGACGACAGGCGCTTAAATTCTGTAACAAAAGTATGTTTTTATCTTTTTTTTTTTTAAATCTTTTTCCTTTTTTTTTCTTTTTCCAAAATCTCTTTCTCTTTCTTACTGTATATTCAATGTCACATGCTGTTTTTATTTTGTTTTTTAATTATGTAAAGCACCTTGAAATGCCTTGCTGCTGAAATGTGCTATGCAAATAAAATTTGATTGATTGATTGATTAATTGATTGATTCATTTTGCATGTCATTTTTCAAAATAAAAGCACCATGCTGCTTCATGGGTTGTAGGTAATTTGGTTGAGCATCAGAGGAGAGTGTTTGTCTTCAGCAGTGGCTGAAAAAAAGGTGCATTTACAGTCATATTTTAGATGTTTTTTTATATAATTTTGATGATGTATCAAATTGTAACATTTGTTACCTTTTTTCTCAGTTGTTGACTGCATGGTGTTTTTAGACTATTTCTGTGTTTTTATGATATATATAAAGCATTTGAACTGCATTGTTGCTGAAATGTGTCACAAAAATAAACTTGATTGAAATGAAGTCAACAGGAGTAAAAACTCTGATGTTTGGGGATACTTTGAGATGACCACTCCCAATAAGCTTCTTAAAGACAAGAAGCATCTAACCTCTGCAAATACTCACCCTCTGGAAATTTCCATTATTAATATATTAACAGTCCTGCACAGCAGAAGCAAACTTAAAGCTGTTGGGAGAGTAAAATTCTGCATGGAACTAAATATGAGTGATCAGAGCCAACTACATCTGAGAAAAAGAAAATCTTGAAGAATTTTAGTTTTTCAGGAAGCAAATCAAAACACAAATAATACTGTCTGTCCCAACAAGCACTGCACTCCTAATACACTAAAACAGCAAATGTCTTTATTGTCAAATCAGTCTATGATAAACGGAAACACTACTGACAGTCAACATATACCAGGATTAGTTTGGCTATTTATCATTTTAATAACAAAAAATTGATGACAGTTAAATATTTATTTGACTCTCCTGTTACTAAACTTGGTTTTGACAAAACATTATGACAATATTACATATACAAATCTTTTGAAGTAGGTTCTGATTGACAAGGCTGTTGCAGTTTCAGCAGCAGATGTCACTAGCAAGTAATGAATGAAGCATCAATTAATGAACCTTTGGGCAAAGCAACGGGGTTGAAAACCTCATTGCTTCAGGAGGCTTCATTTGGCCATCACTAGTGGAAGGGTGGGTAGGATACGCAGGAGTAGGTGGACTAGGGAAGGCCAGCCATGGAGTCTTGACCAGAATAGGAGTGGAATGGATCTGGATGAAACAAGGGGACATCCAGATGTAGGGATCAGTTCAAGTAACATGCACGAGGAAATAACATGGGTGAGAAAAAGGCGAGAGGCTTAGGAGACACTTAGAAATCAGAGGGCATGGAGTTTTACCAATACTGGTTAACACTCAGGCACCGACGTGCTAGCTTCCAGGTCCTTATGTAGTCCACCTGATGAGGTGGGAACAAGCTGCAGCGGAACAGAACTGCTACTGCCTGACGCCCTCATGAGCTGGATCACACAAACTGCGGAAAAAGACTGAAGGAATAAGAGAACACACCTCCTGGAACCCGATAATGTGAAGGAGTCTGTTTTCTTGAAACCTCTGCCTCCATAACTAAATCAATAAGCTTGACTAACTTTGTTAGCCAAAGTTGACTACTTTGTGAGTACACAAAATGTACTTTCCTCTGGTTGCTTCCTTTTTGTACTGGCATGAGGATTGCAAAGCACTGCCTTTTCTACAGCCAGGAGTTGTTTACACTAAATGCAAACAACTTAATTTTGCCTCTAATAATATATTTATGAATAGGGCTAGGATGCAGTTCTTTGGATGCAATTGGTAAGGACCAACATGTACATATGTAGATCACAATGTTGAAGAGGATATTTCTACATGCCACAAATTTGTTTCATACACTCACCAGCCATTTTACACCTTGCTAGTTTAGGGTTGGTCCCCTTTTGCCTTCAAAACTGCCTTAATCCTTCATAACGTAGATTCAACAAGGTGCTGGAAACATTCCTCAGAAAGTCTGGTCCATATTGACATGATGGCGTCATGCAGTTAATGTGGATTTGTCGGCTGCCCTTCTATGTTTCACCACATCTCAAAGGTTTTCTATTGGATTGAGATCGGGTGACTGTGGAGGCCATTCGAGTTCAGTGAACTCATTGTCATGTTCAAGAAACCAGTCTGAGATGAGTGGCGCTTTATGACATGGCGCATTATCCTGCTGGAAGTAGCCATCAAAAGATGGGTACACAGTGGTCATAAAGGGATGGACATGGTCAGCAACAATACTCAGGTAGGCGTTGACACAATGCTCAATTGGTACTAATGGGCCCTAAGTGTGCCAGGAAAATATCCCCACACAATTGCACCATCAATCTGAACCATTGATACAAGGCAGGATGGATCCATGCTTTCATGTTGTTGACGCCAAATTCTGACTCTACCATCTGAATGTTGCAGCAGAAATCAAGACCCATCACACAGGCAACATTTTTCCAATCATCTATTGTCTAATTTTGGTGAGCCTATGTGAATTGTAGCCTCAGTTTTCTGTTCTTAGCTGACAGGCGTGCCACTTGGTGTGGTCTTCTGCTGCTGTGGCCCATCCACCTGAAAGTTTGATGTGTTGTGCATTCAGAAATGCTCCTCTGCATACCTCTGTTGTAACAAGTGGTTAAAAGATCAAATCAGGACATTCTCCTCTGACTTCTGGCATCAAAAAAGCATTTGTGCCCACAGAACTGCCACTCACTGGATATTTTCTGTTTTTCTAAAAATTCTCTGTAAATCCTAGAGATGGGGTTTTGTGTGTGAAAACCCCAGTAGATCAGCAGTTTCTGAAATACTCAGACCAGCCGGTCTGAGTACTTGGCACCAACTACCATGCCAAGTTTAAAGTCACTTAAATCACCTTTCTTCCTCATTCTGATGTTCAGTTTGAACTACAGCAGATCATCTTGACCATGTCTGCATGCCTGAATGCATTGAGTTGCTGCCATGTGATTAACTGATTCGACATTTGCGTAATGAGTAGTTGGGCAGGAGTACCTAATAAAGTGGCCAGTGAGTGTATGTCTTAGGTCAGGGGTCCCCAAACTTTTTCCTGTGAGGGCCACATAACTTTTCCCTTCTCTGGTGGGGGGCCGGAGTCAGTTTATAGCAGAAAAAGTGTGACGTTTGCAGGAGTGTCTAAATGTAAAAATTTCTTGTTTTCCAGAAAGCACAACCAAATAACCCTCTCTGGGTTCTTCACAGAAAAAAATCCAGGAAATAACACTATTTATGAAATAAATACCGAATTTTCAGGACTATAAGCCGCAGACATCTCTTCCACTCCAGGTTTTCCACAACGATGCAGCAGCAGCAGAGGGGGGCAGACACCCAAAATTTGAGTCATAACAGGTCAATTGAATATCACATTTATTAGGGTTGAAAAAGAAAAAGTTGCCAAGTTTAGATTTAACTGAAGTGATTACAGTAGTTTCCGAATGGTAACTGTAAAAGTGCTGATCCTTCGTGTCTGCATGTGCTAAATGAAAATAGGCGCATTCTTCTTCTTCTTCTTCTTCGTGTGAGAGGAGGGTGAGTGGAGAGCGGAAGAAGAGCGAAAGAGAGAGCGAGTGTTTAACTTCTATTTTTGGCTTTTTTCTTACTGTTTTTTCACTGGGTGTTTATGTTAATTGTTTAGTTGTATTTTTGTGTTAGTTTTGTCAAGTTTTTAGGGGTTTTTGTTCGGGTTCGGGTGTGGCCGTCAGGCGTGCCTGGCTGGCCGGCGTCTGACGACGCCATGGTTGTTGGTGGTGGGGCTTTCTCCGCGCTGACACGGAAGAACGGCGTCAAGGTGGGCGCTGGTTCTCCGTGCANATGCTCCTCTGCATACCTCTGTTGTAACAAGTGGTTAAAAGATCAAATCAGGACATTCTCCTCTGACCTCTGGCATCAACAAGGCATTTGTGCCTACAGAACTGCCGCTCACTGGATATTTTCTGTTTTTCTAACCATTCTCTGTAAATCCTAGAGATGGGGTTTTGTGTGTGAAAACCGCAGTAGATCAGCAGTTTCTGAAATACTCAGACCAGCTGGTCTGAGTACTTGGCACCAACTACCATGCCATGTTCAAAGTCACTTAAATCACCTTTCTTCCTCATTCTGATGTTCAGTTTGAGCTGCAGCAGATCATCTTGGCCATGTCTGCATGCCTGAATGCATTGAGTTGCTGCCATGTGATTAGCTGATTCGACATTTGCGTTGGGCAGGAGTACCTAATAAAGTGTGTTAGGGGTCCCCAAACTTTTTCCTGTGAGGGCCACATAACTTTTCCCTTCTCTGGTGGGGGGCCGGAGTCAGTTTGTAACAGAAAAAGTGTGACGATTGCAGGAGTGCCTAAATGTAAAAATTTCTTGTTTTCCAGAAAGCACAACCAAATAACCCTCTCTGGGTTCTTCACAGAAAAAAAATCCAGGAAATAACACTATTTATGAAAAAAATACCGTATTTTCAGGACTATAAGCCGCAGATATCTCTTCCACTCCAGGTTTTCCACAACGATGCAGCACAGAGCATAGGGGCGGACACCCAACATTTGAGTCATAACAGGTCAATTGAATATTACATTTATTATGGTTGAAAAAGAAAAAGTTGCCAAGTTTAGATTTAACTGAAGTGATTACGGTAGTTTCCGAACGGTAACTGTAACAGTAAAAGTGCTGATCCTTCGTGTCTTAACTAATTACTAATTTACTTAACTAATTTCAAGTGTGATTTTTTTTTTGTATATTTACCAGGATCTAAAGAGAGTGCTGTCCTTCCCTCCATACCCTAGGGATTATCTACATCCTGTGGTTTATGCCTGCACTGCCGTCATGCTGCTGTGTTTGCTTGTCTCTATCGTGACTTACATTGTACACCACAGGTAAGAGTCTGATTCGGGGGTTTTTTTTACCCAAATGATCTGTTTGAGTTATCAGAAACATTAGCTTAATTTGAATCTTCAAACTGCATGTTAAATCCCATCTCAATCTTAAGAATTATTTCCATTTAGTTGGATGTATTACTGTAGGTCCTTCCTCCCAGAAGGAGATTTTATAACAATCAAAAAGTTCAAACTTTCAGATTTGGTGTGTTCAGAGTAGGACCAAAATGCAAACAGGAGAATGGAATAGTCATATGAACCACTATATATTAAACAAAAGGCAAAAAGTACAAAACTTGAGAACAGGAACAAGGAAAGAGCATAACAGAGTAAAACTGAGTCAATTGGACTTCCGGTTATGGTGGCCATGTGAGAAGATGTACCAATCTTTGCCCTGCTGTTTGCTGCTCTAATAAGGGGGAAAAAAACTGCTGTTCATTAAAGATTTATGTGAAAAAAAGGACAACACAAAGGGAAAAGTGAGGCATCCAAGCAAACAAAGCTGTTGGACCACAATTTCTGTGAAGAAGCTCGCAAAGCTAACAAAAGCATTGCCGCACAAGAAAGAAAGTAAATCAGAAAATTCAGAATTCAGAAAATTCAGAGTCAGAAAATAGTAAGCCTGATCAAATCCTGGCCGCACTGGAATCATTAAGAAGCGAGTTTTCCTCAAAACTTGATGGTGTGATGGTGACACTATAAGATATGAAACAGGTGATGAAAGACTATGAGCGAGCAGAGGACCGTATTTCCACCGCGAAAGATGAGGTGGCTAACCTACAAGCTAACGTGAGCACCTTGCAGGCGAAAAACAAATCATTGGAAGACAAACTCATGGACTTGGAAACAAGGTCTCACTTGAATAAGGCTTGTGAATTTGCCAGGAGGTGCCAAGGGTCCAGACTCGTGTGCTTTTTTGTAGAAGTGGATACCCGAAGCATTGAGGAGTGAAGCGCTGCAGCCCTTTGTGAGCTTGGAAAGAGCTCACAGGTTATGCCGAGAGCAGACAGTGCTTCCCGACCGAGAGCCCTGATAATGAAGTTCCTCAACTACCGAGAAAAGCAAGCCATCACTTGAGCCGCACGAGAAAAAAAGGACGAATTCTACAAGGAACAACGGGTCCACTTCTACCTCGACCTGGCCACTGGGCTTCACCAGCTGAGAAAAAAGTTCTATCCGATCTGGGAGGAGCTGCGTAAACTGGGCATTCGCAATGGAGTAACTCACCCTGCAACGCTTCTAGTGACTTATGAAAACAAAACACTGACATTAAAAACACCTGGGGAAGCAAGTGAGTTTCTCAAGAAAATCCAAGAGAGCTCGGGACACGCAGAGCGCTAAGTAAAGAATGATGCCTCAGATGGCATGTATATTACACAAATAACTGAAATCCATTATTTGACATTTTACAGTTTGCAAGCGCAAACTATAGTTTGCGTACTCATGCAGTACACAAATTTCTTTTGTGCACTGCAGTGCATTTGATTCGGTTATTCCTATGTATGTTGCATATTTGTGTTCCTAAATTTTGTAACAACAACCATTTAAGTGTGGAGTTGTCCTTTAAAATGTTTTTCAATATTAGTGGGCAGGGGTCAAAAAATGTTGTTTAGCAGTAACGGGTGCATTTCTTGCAGAAGAAGCAAGAAATGCTTATTCTACTGATGGTTCTACTGATCCTCACTAGTTGTGGATTGGTTCCTGGCAATAACGGGAGACAATGGATGTGGGTGGGACTCTCCCAGTTTGGGGAAGGGACTTGGAAGAAGGAAGATGTTTACGTTCTATGTATTGGATGTGCGTTCTAACATCCGGTTTTGTTGTGTCTCACATTTCTATAATATTAAGCAATCCACTACTTTTGTTACTGTATGCCTCAAACCGTAAAGTTTTATTTTATTTCATGGAACTGCAGAGGTCTTCAACACCTCCAAAAAGTCAAACAATTCATGAATAGATTGAAAGAAATGGACTCTAAAATTGTGTTCATTCAGGAAACACACCTTCTTGATGAGGACAACTTAAAAGTGAGGAGGAGGTGGAGGGGCAATATATATATAAATGGCACTGTTCACATCTCATTCTAGAGAGGTTATTCCTCTGATACATGAATCGGTACCACTGCAAATTAAAAACATTATTAAACACAAAAGAGGAAGGTACCTAATACTTAAAGGCTCCCTAATGTCGGATACTCTAATTTTAACTATTATATATGGCCCTAATGCGGATGACAGTAATTTTTACAATGATTTATTCCTTGCCCTTTCTACGCTTAAAGGATCACACATAATGGGGGGGACTTTAATTGTACATTAAATCCAAACATGGACAGATCAACCGGAATAGGTCAGTCACATAACAACTGTAGAGCTGTAATTCATAGAATGATGAAAGAGCTGAAGTTGCTGGATGTATGTTGTGATCTGTGTTTGTCTGTTCCCCTGTGAGTCTCTGTGTCTTCCCTGTTGATTGTTCCCAGCTGTGTCTCGTTCCCTGATTGCCCTCCCTGTGTATTTAAACCCACCTGTTGTCTTTGTCTCTTGTCGGATCCTCGTCGTGTAATGTTCTTGCTGCCTGTGTTCCGTTCGGTGGGTTTTTCATCATTAAATCATCATCATCCTCATCCTGGGTCTGCCTCACCACTCTACCTCCACAAATCATGACAATGTATGGAGAGAGAAAAACCCAGCTAGCTAAGCATACTCCTGTTATTCAAGTACTTTCAAAACCCACTCCAGAATAGACTCCTTTTTGATTTCTACAGTTGTAGTTTAGAATTCAAGATTGCTCCTATGACAATATTATAATTTTAGATCACGCTCCATCTTATTTGGTTTATAAAGATGATATATTAAAGAAAGACCCCACGAGATGGCAGTTCCAACATAAATGGTTACAAGACGAAAACTTTGTGAAATATTTAGGGAAACAAATTGACACATTTTTTCTAATTAATACTACAGAAACAACAGCATGTATAAAATGGGAAGCATTTAAGGCCTTCCTTAGAGGACATATTATTAGTTATACAGGGTCTAAAACAGGGGTCCCCAAACTTTTCCCTTCTCTGGTGGGGGGCCGGAGTCAGTTTGTAACAGAAAAAGTGTGGCGTTTGCAGGAGTGCCTAAATGTAAAAATTTCTTGTTTTCCAGAAAGCACAACCAAATAACCCTCTCTGGGTTCTTCACAGAAAATATCCAGGAAATAACACTATTTATGAAATAAATACCGAATTTTCCAGACTATAAGCCACACCGGACTATAAGCCTCATATCTCTGCCGCTCCAGGTTTTTCACAACGATGCAGCAGCAGCAGAGGGTGGTGGACACCCAAAATTTGAGTGATAACAGGTCAATTGAATATCACATTTATTAAGGTTGAAAAAGAAAATGTTGCCTTCTTTAGATTTCTACGGCAGCTTGCATCCATTATTGTTGCACTACTGCCATTTACTGGATCCTAATATCTATACCTCAATAATACTGATCCCAGTATTATTTAAAAAAACTAAAAATCTTATTTTTCCCCTCAATGCTATTTAACTGATCAACAACATTATCATTAACATTATTCAATTCCCTATTAAAACCTAATTCCGTTTTAATGGGCGCTTTCTTCTTTTATTTCCAATTTTGTCTTCCAATAATTCACTTCCTGCTAAAGAGCCCCTTGGTGGTTGAAGAAAAATCCACATATAAGCTGCACTGGGCTATAAGCCGCAAGGTTCAAAGCTTGGGGAAAAAAGTAGTGGCTTATAGTCCGGAAAATACGGTATATGAAAAAAAATCTAAATGCTCTCTGGTATTGTTCAGGGGGCCGGATCCGGCCCACAGGCCGGAGTTTGGGGACCACTGGTCTAAAACAAAACAAACTGAAATAACTAGAATACAATTGGAAGATAAAAGTAAGACAAGCTAAAGTAAATAAGGAAAATGACCCACAACTAAAAAAGGACTTATTGATTTTGAGAGCAGAATATGATAAATTTTCAGCTTCAAGAGCTGCATCAAGCCTTTTGCGACTCAGGCAAACATTCTGTGAACAGGGCAACAAAGCAGGCAAGTTACTGGTATGGCAAATAAAACAGAAACTAAATAACCAATCACATCTATTATATTGAATGAACAAATTTTGCAAGATCCCCAAGAAATGAATGCAGCCTTTAACAACTACTATGAAGAATTTATTTATTTATTAATTAATGCAAATAAGCATAAAATTAGAAAACATAAATAATTTTTTTTAAATTAAATATACCTAAATTCTCAGAGGAAGACTAGGACAACTTGAATCTAGAAATTACGAAAGAGCTAGGGCAAGCCATTGACAATATGAAATCAGGGAATAGAGCAGGACCAGACGGGCTTCCAATAGATTATATAAGACCTTTAAAGACAAACTTTTTACCCCATTATTAGATATGTTTAAAGAAATTTTTCATTCAAATTACTTCCCTCCCTCAATGAATGCTGCCATGATTATCCTTTTGCTAAAGTTAGGCAGATCTTCAAATAAATGTGAGAACTTCAGGCCGATTAGTTTACTAAATTCTGATCTGAAAATATCTCCCAAGGTCTTACCAAATACAATTGACCGAGATCAAAATGGATTTATTTTGGGGTGGCAAGGTTTTCATAACGTGAGGCGAGTATTAAACAAAATTCATCATAATAAAGGTACCTCGGACTCTGTTCTTTTATGCTGAAAAGGTGTTTGATAGGGTTCACTGAGTATGTCTTTTTCAGGTTATGGAAAAATTTCACTGTGGGAACAATTTTGTAAAATGGGTCAAAATATTATACAATAATTCCTCAGCTGAAATAATAACTATCAGAAATATATCTAAACCAATAAAGATCAATAGAGGCTGCAGACAGGGCTGCCCATTGTCGCCTCTGTTGTTCACTCTGGCAATAGAGCCATTTGCTATTGCAATAGGCTCACACCCTCATCTTAGTGGAATCACGGTGGAACCTACAGAACACAGGATTCCCCTGTTCACAGACAACGTGATCTTATTCACATTAAAATTAAGTCAATCAATAGAAATTATTTTGGAAATAATTAAATTAGTGAAATCTGGATACAAAATAAACAAAACCAAATTTTCAATTATGTTATTAAATACAAATGAGAGAATTAGCCCAACTTCAGGTGTATTACAGTTTAAGATAGTAACTGAATTTAAATATTTAGGGGTACACATTTCTTCAGAGTTTGAAAAGGTAGCTGCGACCAATTACAGACTCATATTAAATCAAGTAGATAATTAATTTGAAAGATGGATGCCACTACCTATGTCTATGATTGGAAGAATAAATGTAATAAAAATGAATATATTTTAGAATGTTACTCTTCCACCTCCTCCTGAATTCTTTTCACAAATGAAGAAAATGGTGCGTTCCTTATCGAACAACAGGAAGTCAAGACTCTGTTTGTCCTTGCTGTACCTCCCTTATGACCGTGGAGGCTTGAAGTGCCCAACTTTTCACTGAAGTGCCCCAAGTTTTCTATGATGATTTATTACAATAATCATTCTCCACATTGGACTGACATGGAGTCTTAG
>NW_006800321.1:351686-374182 GCF_000485575.1 Poecilia formosa | reverse complement strand
ATACTAATGTGCTTTCAGGATCTGCAACATAAATTCCACCTAGATAAGAAACACTGCTTATATCTTCAATTCAGAGACTTCATAAGAACAAGTTAAAATAATGAGCTGACAAAACCTGCCAAGTCAACTTTAGAAAAAATGTTAAAGGACAGTTTGAAGAAAGGTATATCAGAATTTTGTTACATTTATCTGAAGGATCTCATGATAGACTTAAGGCTTGGAAGGAAGATTTACTGCTAGAGTTATCTGATGAAGATTGGCAAACAGCATGCACATTTTCCAATACTAGCTCTATCAGCACAGCTCTTAAATGATCCATTTCAAATGGTTAATGCGGGTTTACATGACACCAGTGAACCCCAATAGGTATAGCAGGGGGATACCTGATGTATGTCCAAAATGTACAGAGGACAGAGGAACTCTGGTTCACTGTATGTGGTATTGTAGGAAAATTATACTGTTTTGGAAAGAGGTAAAAGATGTAATTGGGAAAATAATTTCCAAACAAATAATTTTGGATCCAAAGCTGTTTGTGTTTGGACTGTACCCTGAAAAACAATTATACTAAAAATGGACGAACATTTATAAACTTAAGTTTGCTCAATTTGAAAAGATGTATATCATTGTTCTGGAAAAGATTCTTGGATCGACTGTAAACCAATGGTTGCGGCAGATGTTATCTGTCCTCCCTCTGGAATCGATTATATATGTATTAAAGGGCAAACAGGATCTGCTTGTGTTCATCTCTCTTCATTATGTATGTAAAGGATCTGAGCATCCCAGAGGATGGAGAACATGTTAACTGCAGTTCCCAAAGACAATTCTATTAGAGGACATACACTTTTGAATTTAATATCTCAATATAAAGATAATATGTGGAATATGTGATGGGTTGTATTAGAACCAAGGATTATGAGAGGCGTTTTGTTGATTTGTTTGTATTTTATTTTGATCTGAACAGTTCTACTAATACTGCTGTCATACTTTGTAGAAAGTTCAAACTGTTTGTCTAAAGTGCTAAAATTCCAATTAAAATATTTTTGAAAAAAAAAAAGAAAAACTGAGTCAATGGAAGCAACCAGTGAACAATAATGAGTCCAGAAGGTAGATCTACAGAAGAGGGAGTTAAGATGACAAAGGAACTAATTATTACAGTGGCTGACAAACGTGCAGCAACCTGCGAAACAAACCTCTAACATGTTAAAAACAAAAATGCAACAGAAAGGCACTACAACCAAACAAACAAACAAAAAATGCAATCAAAAAATGCTGTATTCACAGGGAAAAGGAGCAAGAGGGTGAAATTCTACAAATAGCAAAAACAGCAAACTCTCTCCACCAAATGGGAGTGCTCCAGACCACTAGGAGGAGTTGAACAAAGAACAAATCATATCGCATTGTGTAGAAACCCATTTGTGTACACTTATCCAAAGCAGTAAACAATTATTTTACCACAATACCTTCACACAGAAAGCTTTTTACTCTGACTTTGTTTCGTATATATAGCTAAAGTTGGCTTCTGATTGTAGCTTCCAATTTGGTAAATGACTAAAGGGCGAGTCCACCCAATTCTTCACAACCTTGAGTGTCTTTAATCTGCTCTAGCTAAACACTGCAATGTGAGACGCTAATCGTTACTAGGATATTTTGGCCATCATTCAAACCCTGTAGTTTTGTTTTTTTAGTAAGTTTCTTTCTGAATAGCACTAGCCTACCAATTATAATCTATTCTGTCATGTATAAGCATACAGAAAAGTTTCCATGATTATCCAAAGTATAAAATAAAAATGTCGCTGTTTCCTGAATTTGATGGTAGGATATGTTTGAAATAATGGGCTAATGCTATAGATTATATATATAAAAAACTTAATTAAATGATGATTTACCACCTCATAATATTTTTTCACACTTCTGTTGCCAGTTAAAAACTAAAAATAAAAACCTTTGCTCCTTTCATGAGATTTGCTTATACATTATTAGTCTCAACTGATTAAACATTATGAACAACTTTTGAGTTGTGTCATGAATTGTAGTGGTGAGGTGGACGCAGTGGACCCAGGTATGGAGAGTAAATGATGGTTTAATGATGAACAAACAATAATCCAGGCAGCACAGGTGAGCTCAGATACTAACAACTGGTAAAATATACACGACTACAGGCAGAATAGACGACAGACTAAACAAGGACCCAACAAGGAACAAGAGACACAGGTGGGATTAAATACACAGAGGGTAATCAGGGGAATGAGACAAAGCTGGGATCTATCAAGGGGTAGCTGGGACAAAACAGACTCAACTTACACAGAAACCAAAATAAAAACACAGAAAACTCAAATTCTCACAAGTTGATTCTTTCCATTATTCATTTTCTCTGCATTCAAAAGCAAGAAAAATTAAAATGATTATTTCATATTTAATTTTTACCATCTTGCACCTAGCCAGAATTGGTGCTTTTTAATTGGATGATTTATCTATAATACAATTTAATACCCTTAACATCAGCATATAAACTCATATATTACAGAATAAACAGGGACAAAAATGTTTTCATAAAATTTATTTATTAGACTGACAAAGGAGCAGATAATCAGCTGACATGTTCAGCATATCATGACAAAATATTCCAATATTGTAAGTATATAAAAAATGGGGAGAGAGTGAAGAAGATCTTGACAGGTCAGGAGGGGAAGAGGATTACTGGGAGTTTCTGCCAAGCTGCATGCATTCAAACCTGGAACTGTGACCTCTCCCTCTGCATAAAACAAAACATTTTTTTTACAAAGTTCACACGGCACATAAGAGGTCAATCAAAAAGGTGTACATTTCAT
The DNA here is from genome assembly GCF_000485575.1 of Poecilia formosa. Taxonomy (NCBI): domain Eukaryota; kingdom Metazoa; phylum Chordata; class Actinopteri; order Cyprinodontiformes; family Poeciliidae; genus Poecilia; species Poecilia formosa. The sequence goes on along the minus strand of NW_006800321.1, from coordinate 371,354 downwards.
ACACACACCATACAAGCAGAAGTGAAAGTGTTTTGTTTGATCATTCAAGGGTATTGCATTAAAATGTTTTTCTTACTATGAATTTACATACTTAAAAAATCCAAGGAAGGGAATTAAAGTCATTGGTATTGGAACAAAAGACTGGCAAAGTTTAGAAGACACCTGGGTCAGGTTGGGTGCAGATCCCTGGCTGGTAAGAGTGCATGTGTTATTTTGTGGACAGGCAAACTGGGGTTGCCAGTGTTGGCCGGGTGGTTTTGCAGACTCTTTAGTTTTCTGCCCCATCCATCACTATGTTTGGGGGATGTTGACCCAGCTGATTGGGAGATGCAACTAGTTGTAATGTGTGCTGTGTGGCAGTTGGATCCCTTTTCGGATGTGGCGTCACTGACGTTTTGCTTGGTTTGGTGGTGACCATAGCTCTGGGCTTGGTGATGGTTGTGTGTGGAGTTTGAGTACCTGTAAATTCTAGACTCTATCAGGTAAAAATAGTGCACAAAAATCCGCGTAGGACGGCGAAGTCCTAGCGCAAAAATTTGCGTGACAGGTGGACGGAGCCTGGTGCTGCAAGGTTGGAGACCTTGTCCTGTTAGGCGACGGGGCCTGGATAATACCCGTGTTAAACAGACGGCGGAGTCCGGCGACGACAGGCGCTTAAATTCCGTAACAAAAGTATGTTTTTATCTTTTTTTTTTATCTTTTTTTTTTTCCAAAATCTCTCTCTTTCTTGCTGTTTGTTCAATGTCACATGCTGTTTTTATTTTGTTTTTTAATTATGTAAAGCACCTTGAAATGCCTTGCTGCTGGGGATTTTAAAGCTCGTCTTAAAACCCATCTATTTTACTTGGCTTTCAACTCTGGCGGGATCTAGTTTTAAATTGTATGTTTTTGTTTTTAAACTAAGTTTTTATTTTATATTTTTTTATTGTTATGTTGTGTTTTGATGTACAGCACTTTGCATCAGCTGTGGTTGTTTTAAAGTGCTTTATAAATAAAGTTGGTATGGTATGATATGAAATGTGCTATGCGAATAAAATTTAATTGATTGATTGATTGATGCCACCATACACCTGCTTCAATAAACCCACTGTCATCTGGACAAAACAGGCAACAAGTTGTAAAAGATTGTTTGTTTTCTCCACTGCATTTAACACAATTCAGCCTGATCTGCTCTGCAAGAAACTCCAGAAGACAGATGGAGACCTCAACAATCGCCTGGATCTATGACTACCTCACAAACAGACCACAGTTTGTGAGACTGAAGGACTGTGTGTCTAACCAGGTGGTCAGCAACACAGGAGATCCTTGGGGGACTGTACTCTCACCATTCCTTTTCACTCTGTACACTTCAAACTTCCAGCATAAGTCCGACTTCTGTGATCCATGATGGTTGTCTTATGTCAATGGTGTAAAAGTTGGGTTAGGGCATTGTAAAAGTTGTAAAAGTGCATAATTAGGGCATTCTGAGTGCAGATGCTTTGAAAACTATTGGACAAATGACTATAAGGGCAAGGTATAAATAGGAGTAAATGGTTACAAAGATGCATTTTGTCCTGGCCAGTCAGTAAACTGAACGAGAAGTGATCAAGTTTATTTGTATTACACATTTCAACGATAAGGCAGTTCAAAGTGCTTTACATCATAAAAACATCACACAGACATCAAATATGAAACAAGCAGCAAACATTACATTTTATCAAATTCCATCATCAAAATCATTAAGCAAATACACATCAATTATGTTGAGCAATGTTCCAGTAATGGCTAATCAAAGGCAACTCTAACCATGCAGGATTTTGTAGAGGATTAAGTGACTTAAGTCTGGGAAAGAAAACCTAAAGATACTGGCAGAAAGTTTCTCAGGGTGAGTTGGGAAACTTTTTGTTTTTGAACACTAGTATGATACATAGCATGTTGCATTCACCAGATCTATGTTTGCAGCCATGCTGAATGTGATAAGACGGTGACGAGGCTGTGAACAGTGCTGCACCTCACACTGACTAACTGCATCATAACACCTAAAATAAAATTATGTTGGACTATCTACTATCCAGTAGAAAATGAACATTTCCTTCATCCAAAGAAAATGTTCATTTTGCCAAACCAACTCATATTCTGAATTTCAAATAGCCCTAAAATGTTACTAGTTCTTACATTTGTAGTAAATAATTTTTTTTTAAATTTCCATATATTTTCTATAATTGTAAAGCTTACGATCCACATATTCACAATCTGTAAATAACCTCATATCAGCAATTCTCATTAATTAATCTAATAATTTTGGTGTTTCCAATAAATTCTTGACTAAGGATGTTTTGGATTTAATGTGTTTAAGTTGTTGATAGTGGAGAAACTCTTCTTTCCCAACTCCAAACCTCTGGACTAAATCACCAAAGGACATAATTTGATTATTGTGAAATATATGTTGGAGGTGAATGATTCCCTTTTCTGCCCATGATGAATAGTAGATTGGTTTATTAAATGCTTGAAAGTCTAGATTGTGCCAGTTTGGAGTATATTTACAAGGACTTAATGATGATTTTTGCAACTTTCCACCAGGCTGTCAGAGTAGACTTTATTGTGGGGCATTTGAAAGTAATTCAGTTTTTTAATTGATTGTGTAAAGAAAGGTAATTCTGATACTGATGTATTTTACATTGGTTTTGTTTGTTGTTAATCAGGAGTTATTTTCACTGTCAAATTTAATCAAATTAACTAAATATTGCATTTGATTTGCTAGATAGTAATACTGAAAGTTGGGTGCCTCTAATTCTCCAAGACATTTTTTCTTATGTAAAGTTTTTAGTGATATTCTAGGTTTTTTTATTTTTCCAATAGGATTGAGAAATGCAAGTGTCACTTGATTTAAACCAGTTTTCTGCAGGAGTAATTGGGAGAGATAGAGAATAGATAATTAAGTTGTGGAAGTACCTTCATCTTTATTGTGGATATACGGCAAATGAGTGAAAGTGGAAGGTTGGTCCAGCGCATTGGGTGACCTTCAATCTTTTTAAGAAGTGGGATATAGTTAAGAGCAAATAATTCTGACAGTCTGGGTAAATATTTATTCCTAGATATTTTATGTTCCCCAGAGTAAGAGATAATGTAGTATTTTGAGATGCAGAGTCCCATGCTCCATCAGTTAATGGAAAGATGGATTTTCCCCAGTTTATGGTGTGGTCTGAAATTTTAGAAATGTAACTAATTATATTAAAAGTTTCTTAAAAAGAATAATGTGCATCTTGTAAAAATAACAGGATATCATCAGCATATAGACTTATTTTATGTTCAATAGCTGAGTCACGGATTCCTTCAATTTTGTTATTTTTCCTTATTGCTACAGCAGTTCAATGAAAAGAGCAAACGGAGGGTGAGAGTGGGCATCCTTGTCTGGTTCCTCTATGTAGCAAAAACTAGATGATGTAATTCCATTTGTGCTTATAGTAGCTCTTGGTGCAGTGTACAGTGTGGATAAAAATCCACCCAATGAACGACTCTCCAAATCCAAATTTTTCCAATACCTTGAGCAAGAATTTCCATTTGATTTTATCAAAATCTTTCTGTACATCCAAATAAACTATCACAGTTTTTGCTTGATTTTGGTGGGAGATATTAAGTTAAATAATCTGCGGGTACTATCAATTAGGTTTCTGTTTTTGATAAAGCCAGTTTGGATTTGGATGAATTAATGTTGGGATAATTTTTTCTACTCTTGCTGCAAGTGCTTTAGTGATCATTTTTAAATCTGTGTTACTTAAAGAAAGTGGATGGCAGCTTGAAGGGTACATTGGTTCCTTATTGGGTTTCAAGTAGGGATGCTCCGATCAGGCTTTCTGCTGCCATTTTTGATACCGATCACCAATGAGGCAGATCATTGCCAATAACCTGTTAATTGACTGTTAATTTTTTTGCTTTAGCTATAAATGCTACTATGTGATCTGACAAAATTAAAAAATGATCTGGCAATAGATTCACCTAATTTAGGCATAAAACATGCAAAATACTTGCAGGCACAACACAGCAGCTTTTCAGTCAAAAGGACAACTGAAAAACCTGCAATCAGTAAAATAATATTTCATAGTAAGGCTCTCAGTACCATAAATTATACATGAGTCAAATAAATCTGCCTATATTATCTGGTGTATATAACTGAATATAAAAAGATGTAAAAATATTATTAATTTCTTGAGGGTCTTGCTGAATTTAAAATGGCTGATATGGTGGATTTTTCTTTTTTATGCTTAAGCTGATTCGCTAAGTATTGACCAACCTTATTACTATATTGGAAGTTGTTATATTTTAGTTGTTGAATAACACACTTTTTTATGGATAATTTTTCCCCATTGATGTTTTAAATTAGTTAGTTCCTCCTTAATTTGATCATCTGGATTTGTATTGTGTGAGTTTGTAAAATACGTTATTTGTTTTTCTAAATTTCTATTTGTTGTTGTTTTTTCTTGTGTGATGAATATGCTATCAGCTGTATACATATTTTATTCAGCAGCTTTAGAATTAGTAATAGTAAAAATCAGATGACAAAGCCTTAAAATTCCCAAGATAAAATGCAGCTACAATTCAACCACTTCAACCAAATTGCATGTTGAAATTACTGCGCTCAGGTCCAAAAACCTCTGCTGTTAAATCAGATGTAGACTACAGGTATGTAGACTGCAGTCTAACTACATATTTACTTTCTTTATTCACTGTTTCCAGTGTCATCCGCATCAGTAGGAAGGGCTGGCACACCCTCCTCAATTTCCTCTTTCACACAGGCCTGACATTTGGGGTGTTTGCTGGAGGCATCAATCAGATCCACTTTCCTTTGGTTTGTCAGATTGTAAGTTTGCCATCTTCTGCTCTTTTGTGTAGCTAATATTTTACAATTATATATTTTTGTGGAGCGCAGTAATTATGACCCTTTCTGTATATGGCTTAGCAGCTTGAACCCATCATTTGTAAATACATTTGAACAAGAAAAAGTCAAATTTTTAACCGTCAACTAAGTTTTAAGAAAAGCAATGTTTTCAAACCTAATACTAATCGTAGATTGTTAGTATTAGATGTATAGTACAGCACCCTCCTTGATTCCTTTAAGTTGATCAGAGTGTCAAGGGAATTAGAAATCCATGATGATCCGGGCTCCTTTTCCTTTACCATTTTTCACTTTGAAGAAGTGAAGGGAATTTATGTGGTAAAAGTGACATGTCAGAAAATTACGAAAAGAAAATATCTACTTACCTAACCTTGTTTGTATCTACAGTCTGGGCAATCCTTAAAATGACTTTAATCAACTGAAAATGTGACAAACAAGGCTGGACTAGAGTTCTAAGTTTCATTTCCAGAAAAGCATTGTCACTTCTCAATGTTTCCTGTGAATGAGATTATTACTATAATATGTAATTTTTAACTGTATTTCCTTCTTTGGTGTGATAGGTCGGCATTGTACTCCATTATGCTTCATTGTCCACCATGATGTGGCTGGCATTTACTGCAAGAAACATTTGTAAAGATGTGTGCAAAGAGCCACTTCAAGCCCAGGACAGGAGTGGTCCAGTCCAGAAACGTTCCAAGCCAACCATCCTGAGGTAGAGTTTTATTTTCAAATAAAAAACTGACAACTCTTGAGAGGGTTTCAAAGGATGGGGACTATTGTCTTAAAGCCTCTGAATCTTTCACCAGATTCATATTCAACCTTTGTGTTTCTATACACTTAATCACAAACTAGCTAACCTCACTGCTGTATGAAAATGTGAGAGGATTTCAAGGTAGATAAGAAAAGCCTCTTTTTGTGGTGAATCAACATGTTTCTTTATAGGATCACAGTCATTAATTTTTGTCAAGTTAGTCCAACTTTCAGTTTGGTGTAATTTTAAAAATTTTGAACATAAATTTCTCAGCACTTTAACTTGTCAAGAAAAACCGAGATCATCCCACTTCCCCATGCTGGAGATTTTAGTTTAACAGTAACAATCCATAAAGTTACCTTTAAAGTTAAGCACACAATAATCACACAAGTAATGTCAAGACCCAACAGTAGACTTAAACTTCAATAAAATCAATCTGGTTGTGTGTGTTGTTTTTGTCTCCTGGAAACTTTGCTTTAATTCTACTTCTTTTTTCTATCTAATCATAAGAAATAATAGTTAGGCAGAAAGAGTGTCATGAAACAGGAACAGTCGGCTTCCTGGAAGAAGAGGAAGTAAGTTTCCAGCTTGCAGATTCATAGAAATAGTTTAAACTATTCCTATTTCAAAGCATAAAAGTTTTAAAGAATGAAGTCTAAACATTTTATTGAATAAGACCCGAAGTAAAATACTTAAGTTAATATTGGTTTACTTATAAGAATATGTAAGTGTAAGTGAAAATGTACATTTGTGGAAATACAAGTAAAACAAGTAACTGTAGCTTTGGTGTCAAATAATTAGAATAATGGATTATTCTTGGTTCCTTTTCAGAAAACGTCTGTAATAACTCACATTAAGATTATAATAAGAATAACTAATAAGTTATGGTTATAATATTATAAATGAATGCTAAATCAGAGAAACTAAAAGGTTATACATGTGATTTGACATTGAACTGGAAATGGTGTAAAATGTGTAACTGTAATTAAAGATCACTGATGTTGTGTTGGAGGTCGATGGTAGGAGAAAGGTTAGGGGGAAAGAGTAACTAACAAGAGAGCAGAGAGGACCAAGGCCTTATGTGGTAACAAATTGAACAACTTAAACTTTCCAAAGAAAAGATTGGGCAGGCAACAGATGTAGGAGGACTGTTGAGCAACTCGGAGTCAATGGAACAGACATCATGTCTCCAAGACAGTGATGGATATGAGATCATCTGTCCAAGCAGTCAGCCAATGAGACAGGCACAGCAACAAAGCTAGCCAATGCAAACGCACCAAGAGGGTGGATAAACCCTTTATAAGATGGGTGCAAAAGAGGAATCTTTGGTTGGATCCTTCAGGCAGCTTTGAGCCAAGATCGAGATGGACAAAGAACTCCACAGCTGAAGAAGAGCTGGGGCCACAGAGCCGAAGACTGTTCTGCGCATGGGGACCAACCCATCCGCCCTGCAACATATGGCTTCAAATTGCACTTCTCTCATCAGCTGGGTCCGGACCCCAAAGACAAAGACCAAGGCAAAGATGAAGTTAAAGACAAAGGCAAAGAACAAAGGCAAAGAGGGAAGAAATGGTGCGTTCCTTCCCTGAGACCAGCTCGTCTACATCTCGATGGACCAGAAAGATCGTGAGACGAGGAGAAAGGAGCTACAGAGCCGCAAGACAAGAAGCTGAAGACCACTACGCACAAGAGGAAGTCACCCTAAGACCCGAGACCTGCTGCTCTAAGTCAGTACTCTTCCTGCCAGCACCCAAGACCTGTGTGACCTCACCATCGAAGCAGAGACGAAAGCTCATCAGAGATGTTGTGGACATTCAATTAATGAGTTACCTCAAAGTTCTTTGATGGTTGTAAAATAGCTATGATGTTTGATTCTGGAGAGGAAAAGGTGGAAAATGTTTGATAGGTTGCTTTTAGCCCAAAACTATATGTAAAACAACACCCTTGGGACTCGCCCGAGTCTCTAATACCAACCTGGTTCAGTAACAAGTGCAAGTTGTAATAAAAGAGTGTGACCATTAACAGGTGTGCTCTGTGGAACTAGTTGGGTGTAGGCTGCTCACTCTGGCACAGGGGGAAGGCGGGTGTTGCATCTGGACGGGGGTCATCAGAAACCAGGCGAGTCTTTCTCTGCACCAGCTTAAACAGAGTTTACTTCAGTTCTGGACAGGGTAAATCCCAATGGATTCGGGAAACTCAATTTACTTGTTAGATGGAGAGCTGCTCCTCTCAGTAGTTATGGTAGGGTTAGGGTTCTCTACTTCAGAAGGGGAAGCAGAGCAAGAAGGGGTGGTGGGGGCGTTGCGCTACAATAAACTGTTTTTTTTTTGTTGTTTGTTTTTTCAGTTCTACGACTGACAAAGGACCTCTAATACAGCACTAGTTTCAGTTGTATCTAAAACAGGAGTAAATAAATTTCACAATATTGTTAAGCCGGTGGTATCATTATTGTGAATCAGGAGGAACAATCATTATTGTTTCCTAAGTGTTTCCTTAGTAGCTTCCTAAGCATTTTCATCCGGTAGGTGGCAAAAAGACCAGATCTGTATGCTGACTGCCCTGCATCAACACATTTATTTTATAACTTTTTCACTTTTTTTTGTCAGATTTTATCTTGTGAGCGATGGAGTACCTCTGATAGTTGTAGTCATTACGGCTGTCTTTGGCATGGATAACTATGGCAGCAGAGATGGAGCATTATAGTAAGTATAGATTCAATGTATTAATTTCATTCATTCATTTATAAGTTTATCTTTACAAGGTTAACAAATAGTTTTAAGTCCCTGTTTATCATTTTCAGCTGCTGGATGGCATGGGAACCTAGTCTGGGAGGCTTTTATGCACCAGTAGGTCTTCTGGTCATAGTCATGTCTTTGCACTTGTTGATTACCTACATCCAGCTGAAGCGCCACCCAGAGAGAAAGTATGAATTACGCCTTCTAAGAGAGGATCAGCAGATGTTGTCGTCCAGTGAGTCAAACCATCATTGTCAAAGTGGCAGTGGTGGAGCTTCAGTGTCTGCTGGAGACTGTCTGCCATTTTCTACTGGTGCATCTATACTGGCTAATGAACACTCTTTTAAATCCCAACTACGCGCCACCATCTTCACACTCTTTCTGTTCCTGGCAACCTGGACTTTAGGAGCATTGGCTGTATCACAGGGACATTTCCTGGATATGATTTTCAGCTGCCTCTATGGGGCTTTTTGTGTCACTCTGGGCCTCTTCCTTCTCATCCAGCATTGTGCCAAACGGGATGATGTGTGGAATCGTTGGTGGGTTTGTTGCCCATCTAAATCAAAGATAGAAAATGTAAATACTGATGGACAGAATCAGACACAACAACTCCATCAACCACACTGCCACTTGAGTTCTCCGTGTTTAGGCAAGCAGCCACTGCTTTCATCCCTCTTACAGGGTTCTTCAGACAAAATGACACCACCTCCTCAAAGCCCAACTCCAAGTAACACAGGTCCATGTTGTGTGGCTGTAATGAGTCCACCATCCCCTATCCCATCTCTCATTGAGCCAAAGTTTTCACCACGTCCTCATTCACTTCCAGATGAGCTCCCTCGGCCAACTCTTCCCCTACAGAGATGCCTTACTGAGAGAGCAAAGTCACGCTCCTTTAACCGCCCACGACCATGCCTCCAAGACTACCGCTCACATATGGCTTCACTGAGTATGGACGGAAGTGTCCACAGCTCCCACAGGGACAGCTCTCAGCCTGCACAGCATCTAGAAGGAACACCGTTAGTTTCCAACAGCCCACTTCCAGATCATCAGCTTCTTTGTCCTAGTCCCCACTTGGATAAGCAGATGGCTTCCTGCCACACCTTTCAACGCCAAACCTCCTGCCAGAGTATACAAGACCCAGTGACTTCCTGTCATGGCCATGTTCACAACATGCATGACAGCATAACGTCCTATCACAGTCTCCTTCTGCCTTCTCAAGGGGTCCATTCTTGTCAGTGGCACATGTATGGTTCAGCTACTCCCTCTGCTAATGCAGCCTGCTGTGAGAAACTTGATTCATTTACAGTGCAATGTGAGCAAGACCCCAAAACATACAGCTGCACATTAAAGTCAGAAGATGAAGACACAGATATCCATTCTTTGGACATAGAGCAGAGAGGCTTTCCAAGAAATACTCTGCCTCGACAGCATTCCAAAGTTAGCCGCCGAGGAGTCATTGGTCGAAACAGAAGTTTGCAAGAAGATGGCCTGTTTGGCTCAGATGCTACAGGAAATATTCGGACTGGCCCTTGGAAGAATGAAACCACAGTTTAGATGTGATGTTAGTTTAGCCTTCCAATAACTGTCTTTATAGATGATTTGTATGTGTTTTGGTCTTTATGCTGTACCCTAAAATAACCTCAACGAGTCCTCACATAATTTAGGACTAAATTAAGTTGTGAAATAAATATTTTTTAGTTATATTTGATTATCAACTTAGTTTAACTACAGGTGAATCCACATTATGCTTTAAATCTGCAAGCTATATTGCATGAATGCTCAGGGGCACAGTGGTTCTTTAATTAGAAATGTAAGTGAAAAGAAAGGGGTCAAGAGTTTAAACCACATTAATTCCACTTAGATGTTTCATGTTAGTTTCTGTAAATTGTTTTATGTTAATCTAAAATGTTTGTATCTAGACAAATTTAAATACCAGCACTCACTGATTTTAAACGTTGCATAGGAACACAGACCAGGTACAAAATATGACTAGAGCCAACCGCCCTTGATTTTTTTTTGAAAAGACATGTTAATAGACTTGGCCTCTTGACTTCATATGCATGAAAAAGCTTCCAATAACTCTTTTTAGATACAATTGTCTCAAAGACAGATAATCAAACCCCTCCCAACCAGAATAGCAGGTGCTGTATAGGTGCACTAAACTGCTCAGTGTCTATATTTTCCCTGGGCATGGGTGCTAATGCAAAAGAATTTTAAAAATGTTACTTCTTCCTGCCTTTGGCTCTGTATACATGACAATATATTATATAAAATTGTCTCTTTTTAGCTTTGTATCATGTTATTCCTGTCATGGACTGGTGACCTGTCCAGGGTGACCCCACCTCTCGCCTGTTGACCGTGGGAGATGGGCACCAACACCTCTGGCGACCCCACTAGGAATAAGCGTGTTGGATAATGGATGGATGGATATCTTGTTATTATATTATTCCCTTATCAAAAACAAACCTGGAGTGCTGCTTTGATTCTTTCATGTATATTTGAAACATATTTGAATCTCCTGTGGCAACCATTCTGTGGTGTCTAAATGCTTGGTCTAGCCAAATACCACCTTTTCCATGAAGCTCCTCCTTGGAACGGCAGTCTCCAGCTGAGCTTCCACCTCATTGAGCACCTCTCCTCCTAGCCTCCCCCATTCAGCTCCTCCAGACTAGCGGCAGCAACAATTAGTAAACACCAGGTGGAACTGCGAGTCTGCTGAGCTTATTATATAAACTACGTCTCAGTCCTACGCTCCTAAGAATGTTTGTTAATGGCATAATGTAGAACCATTGTTGTGATGACGGCGGGGTATCAGAAAGAGCAGGAGTCTCTCAATGAGACAGAGGCCCAATTTCAAGAAGCTAAGTTATGAATTCAAATTTCAAGTCATGTTGCATACATACAGCACTTTTATAACAACTGAAAGTAACAGTTACTTGATTGTGGGGGTGGCCATTCATCGAATCATTTATTGTAATTTTTTTTTGCCATTTTAAGAATTTTGATTTATCGTCACCATAAATTTCAGTAAACGTTAAAAAAATTGACTAAATGTTATTTTTTTAAATTTTCTCGTGTCTTTCCACAACAATATCAATAACTATCAATAAATTTAAAAATGATTATACTAAGTCTCTAAATGCAGTTCAGTGATACAAATCACACTTCTTTACGAGATGTATTTCAAACAGGAATGTTTTTCAAGAGTAGCATTTATGTTTGCGGTGTTATGAATGTTGTGCCATGCAATCACCTAAAACAGAAGTGATGAATAGTTTTTATTATTTTTATCATTATCGTAGTACTACAAAATATTGTCATAAAATTCTTAGTACATGTCGCCCACCCCTACTTGATTGTACTATAAAGGTGCTTCAGTTCCACATTCATCTGTTCAAACAATTATACAAGTGTACAGACATGTTGGGAATGTGCAACCATCACATTGTACAGGAAGATAACGGGTTCTGTGTCCCAGAGATAAATATATAAATGTGCAGATAGACCCCAGAATAAAAGCTAAAGATGCTGCTGTCATTATCCCCAGTGAAACATGCCCTGTTCTGACTGGCCACTCAGCAAAGAATAAGTTAGTATTAATAATATATTTCATAATATATAATATATAACAATATATTTCTAATATATTTCTTTACTTCAAAAGAAATATAAAAAGTCAGATTTGTTTGCAGATGCACACAAAGACAACAATCTTCATTTCTGGACACATGTCCTGAAGCTAAAGTGAACCTGTTTGGCCATAATGCCCGTTGTTACACTTGGAGGAAGAAGAGGGATGCCTGTATCATTTTATCTTTGAAGTGTGGGGGTGGCAGCATCATGGTTTTGGGCTATTGTGCTGTGGAAGGAACTGGTGCTCTTCATGAAAAGATGCAATCATGAAGAGGGAACATTATGTAGAAATACTGAGGCAACATCTAAAGAAATCAGCCAGGAAGTAAAAGCATGGGCACAGATTTGTCTTCTAAATGGGCAATAAACAAAAGCTACAACCAAAGAAGTTATAGAATGGTTTAAGGACAACAAAGTCAGTGTTTTGGTGTGGCCGTCAAAAAGTCCTGAGGGCTACTTCACAAAACTGTTCAATACATTTTGTCTCTGTCTGATAATGAGTTGCATTTTATAAGCTCCGTTACAATTTATCTTCTGTCTTTTGATTCCCGTTAAGCTTCCACATACTGCAAAATATTCTTATATTTAATCTTGATCAGTTGGGATCAGTTGATATGAAGTGGAACAAAAAAAGTAACATGAATGAATCCGCTCTCAGATTGACTTCCACTGTTCATTGATTTGATTAAAGTTTTTTATTTGAGCATATGACAGGTATGATTATGATGGTTTTTAGTTAAAAATGGCTTGGAAATGTATATTTTAGGCTAATTAGGCATTCAATGGATCCGCTATTGTTTGCTATTTTAGCAGTGGTTTATTTTCCTTTTGTATGATGTGCTTTCAATTCCTCATAATCCTCAATCAAAAGATCTTTGTTTGATCTTTGTTTGGTGTGATGCATGGCATATGCAATTTAACTGGCAACCATAGCATCAGTGAATCTGTGATTGATCTCATGGTCTGCTGAAGAAATCTGTGGAGGCGTATTCACCTGAATAACTCAAGTCTGGGCCAACATAGCTGCACCTCCTGTGCCTGGTTTGGTCTTTGTGAAACAGATAAAGCCAGGATGAACTGATGGTGCTATGTCAAGCATAGCTCTATATTTTATCCTGGATTTGGTAATCCTACTTTTGTGAAACAGCCCTCTGGTCTCAGTCCCAGAAGGTGTGAGTAGATCTGAAAAGGTGAGTTTGAGTGAGGCGGTCTACAATATGTATTCAGTTCCACCAGTGGGAATGGTTTCAACTGGAATATGACACTATGCAGGAAAGTACATAATATTGCCCCTTTAAAAAATGAGGGCCTAACTTAAAATGAAAAATTAATTAGTATTTTAAATCTTTAAAAAAATAGATAAATAAATAGCTTTCAATACGCACAATATTAAACCCATAATATTGCTAATTAAAAATTTTGACAGCTTTTGAGCATGCCCTTTCAGATTCTGAAGAGATTTGAAAGAACCGACTGATCTTGATTTTCAGGATCCAGCATCTCTAAAGTTTACACCTTTAAATTCTGACATTTAAACATTTCAAGTCTGTATCTGTTAATTTTGGATTTCATCTGACTTTAACACAGTTATTAAAAAAATTAATGATGACTCACATACAACACATTGAAATATATGATAGACTATGTGTGAGTTTTATGTGTACAACGGTGCATGAATTATTAGACACAGATGTGGTGTGTTTGTGTAACATGTGCTTATTACTCTGGATACATCCTAACACAGGGGTGGGCAACTCCAGGCCTGGAGGGCCGATGTCCTGCAACTTTTAGATGCGTCTCAACTTCAACACACCAGAGTCAAATCATGATGTCGTTAGTAGGACTCTGGAGAACCTGACTGCACTGAGGAGGTGATTCAGCTGTTGGATTCAAGTCTGTTGAACCAGGGAGACGTCTAAGAGATGCAGGAAACCGGCCCTCGAGGACCAGGATTGCCCACCCCTACCTAACAGCTGTTTTTAAATTTATTGATAAAGTTGTATTTATTAAGTTTATACATATTTTTTCCTCAGTGATACTTTATGCTACCAAGTTCAGTCAAACTGACTTTTGAGTTTGACAATTATTGCACTAGTATGCACTATATCACGCCTCACCTGGTGAGATATTTAAAAAGTGCAATGTGCTATAAGCACAATGTTTTTATAGTGCCAAAATGATGTGCCAGTTTTCACTGTGATGACAAACTACACAAAACACATTCTCATTGAGAAACTGCAGTTTGTAGCATAATGCAAACTTTTACTCAGGTTTTAGAATATCATCAGCAACACTTTAAAGAGCTCTTCAAAATGCATGTTTTCTATGCATAATTAAGTTAAGCGTGTTTCTGTGAATCTGTCATTTAACGAGCTCTGTTCTCATGGATTTAAATTTGTGTGGTATTACAGTAGCTCCCTCAGGTTAACATACATGTGACGAGTGCCGGAAATATTTGATAAAATGTTTTTTATTGAGAATTACAAGAAAAGAAATCTAGTGACTGTATGAAATTGGCATTATTTAAAGCATTAAAATATTAACCTGTCTGTCAAAGTGAATTTGACCAAAACATTATTTATTAAATTTAAGTCCTTGGAGTTCACTGCCCTGCATATNGGAGATGTAGTTTGTAATCAATTCGTGCTCAAAACCAATTTTAAGTCAATCATCAGCCTATAAAATGCTGGGGGGGCCACATAAAATGACATGGCGGGCCACATGTGGCCCGCGGGCCTTGAGTTTGACACATGTGCCTTATTGGGTGTAGCCTCCTGAGAACTGGCCCATAGTATGTCCTTTATAATGGATATTTTGTTGAAGCTTATTTTTTGTTCATACTTTGCGTTACCCTTTCTAGCCCTACAGTACTCTTTAGAGGACATCGTGGGCTTTCCAGGGATGTGTCATGTGATAGGTTTGCATAGCGGGAAGTCCCTTTTTTTTCCTAAATCAAAATGGCTGACCTGCCAGAAACCACATTTTATGGAAAGAGTGTAGACGAGTCAAATATTTTTTTGTTTTGTTATTTCTGTCATGATAATTATTCATATTCTTGTTAATAATAATAATAATAATAATAATAATAGTTTGACCAGTGAAAACAATTTAATAATTTCTGTTTAGAAATAACAGACCTTTTCTGAATGTCAATTATAATGGACATCAGGACTATTTCAGTGTATTTAATGACTCCATATTGTTGTAGGAGAAAGACATTGTTAAGAGAAGACATTGTTAAGAGAATAAAATCATTAAATTCTGGCTTGTTATATTCTCTTGTGCTCCCGGATTCAATGGACCTTACCAAGCTCCGCCCAGAAAAGACCCCTAAAATCCCACGTGGCTGCATGTCTCACAAACAAAGCCTCGCGGAGCTTAGTTTCTATGTGTAAACATGGCGTCTTTCGTTTCAACTGACTCTACAAAGTATTTCTGAGTCGATTAGTGTAGCCTTTCTGCCAGATTTTCAAAAAAATATCAGCCACGACAATGGACAGGGGAACCAACAAGTTCATGTCATCTTTTTTGGATGAAATCAAGGTGTTTGAGCCACACGATGCCTCCAACATTGTGCGCGTCACAGCGAAATGCTACCGGTCGATGAGGAAAACAGCAGATCCTCACACCCTCAGCATAAATATAGCTGTGGACAAGATTGTTCTTGCAAGGCTGCGTTAAGTCGGTATTCATGGTTTTGATGGTTACTTTTGGAATCAGAGATTTCTGTTGTTGGCAAATGTTTGAGTGTGCCTAGGCCTGATGCTCGGTGCTAGCGTGGCTAACATGATTACAGTTTCGTAAAAAGCCTTTTCAGGTAAAATAAAACCTTTAATGTATGTCAGATACGGTACACATTGCATATTGATCTGTTCAGCTAACGTAAGACTGTGTAACAGACAGGCTTCAGGGTGTAGAAGATGTATCGGTACTGCCATTATGCTGTACTTAGCTAAAAGGTTTTCAAAATGAATGTGTTTATTATTGACTTTTTTCAGACTTGGGGGTCATTGTTNCTTCTGAAAGAACATAATGTTCAGTGGCACCTTGCATACAAAGTAAAATCACGTACTTTTTGTTCTGAAGCAGTTTGTCATCCTTACAAGTTTTTATAGCTAATGCCTACACACACGTCCACCTGTAATGCTGTTATAACACTGTGAAATATTTTAGGTTAAACATTTTCACTGATCCAGTGTGATGTCATCATAGTTGTAGTCATTAAATCACAGTGAGCAAGCTGTTACATGATGTTGATGACTGTACATGTAACGTTTAGTCCCAGTGTTTCAACATGTCTTCCTAATGGTCAGAAGTCATCTGACAGGTTGTATCTGAACATGAAACCATTTTCATAAGGATTTGCTTTTGGTTTTTTTTAACTGTTATGAATTTTTAAAAGTACAAGATGTACATCTTTAAAAATAAAGGGAAAAGCTATTTGAGCACTATGTTGTCTGCACTAAAAATAAATATTTACTGTGACATGCTGCACAAGGCCTCCCTTCTTTTCAGAACTTATTAGGCCCTGTTTACATGACAATGATCCAACGAAAATGGAATGTTTGTTCCATTTCTGTTAACACATTTACATGAAGACATTCTAATTACAATCTTTGTTTACACAGTAATGTGTAAACAATTACTGTTTACACATTACACTCAGGCTACACTGAGTCGATTAGTGTAGCCTTTCTGCCATTGAAAAGGTGTACCAGTTGGTGATAGGTTCTTTGAAACTAAGTGCGCATCTGTTTAATAAAAAAAAGTTCTACTTGAAAGCACGTCGATTCGTGTTTCCCCATCAGAGCCCGTTCCCCCAGATATTGGGGGAAAACACACACTATGTGTGTCTGATTAGGGCACATGTGACACTTGTCCCTACTGTCACACAGAGATCTGAATGGTAATCGTTTTTTTTGTTTCTCCTTAACATTAGTTTAGATATTGATTAGTGAATAGTTTAGATTTTCATTTTTAAAATTATTTTCATTAGCCTGACTCTTTAGTTAACTATTGAGTTAACTTTATCTGTCAGTTCTTTATATTTTTGTTAAATGTAACAAATTAAATTCTTTTGAGTTACCAGTTTCCTTTGGAGCTGCTGCTGGTGTGTCACTCAGAAGAGCTCCAGCTAATCGATGTCCTTATATGATTGGCAAACCTTCTCAGCAGATCATTCCATTTGTTTGTCAGGGAAAGGGGAAGTTTGGTTTTCTTTACTTTAATTTGACCATTTCTTCAATGTTCCTTCTTTTTGCCAGTTTAGTTCTAATAATATTTATTTAATTTAAAGATTTAGTCTTGTGCTGACCAGTATTTGTTTAAGTTCTAGTATGTTAAATTATCCCCTTGTATGTTAGCAGTGGTCTGATCAGCCACTATGAGTGCATGTCCCCCAGATTATAAATTGAGGAATATTGAAAAATGTTGGTGTATTTCCAGCATTACACCAACATTTGGTGTAATGCTTGAATATATTGAAAATTTTAAGTGAAATATTCCCTAATCATAAGTTGAGAAATATCAATATTTATGACAATGTTGAGATAATTGAAGGCAACAGCACCTGTAATTTTTATTTTATGTAAACTTAAGACATTTAAAAACATCACTAAAATATTTTTGTGTAATTTGTTACAAAATAATTTTTGAGTTCTGTAAACTTGTTAGGGTTCACATAAACGCCCCCTAAAATCCCACGTGGCTGCATGTCTCACAAACAAAGCCTCGTGGAGCTTAGTTTCTATGTGTAAACATGGCGTCTTTCATTTCAACTGACTCTACAAAGTATTTCTGAGTCGATTAGTGTAGCCTTTCTGCCAGATTTTCAAAAAATATCAGCCACGACAATGGACAGGGGAACCAACAAGTTCATGTCATCTTTTATGGACGAAATCAAGGTGTTTGAGCCACACGATGCCTCCAACATTGTGCGCGTCACAGCGAAATGCTACCGGTTGATGAGGAAAACGGCAGATCCTCACACCCTCAGCATAAATATAGCTGTGGACAAGATCACTGATGCCTGTTGTTCTTGCAAGGCTGGGTAAGTCGGGCATTCATTGTTTTGAGGGTTACTTTTGAAATCAGTGATTTCTGTTGTTGGCAAATGTTTGAGTGTGCCTAGGCCTGATGCACTGTACTCGGTGCTAACGTGGCTAACACGATTACAGTTTAGTAAAAAGCATTTTCAGGTAAAATAAAATCTTTGTGTGTCAGATTCGGTACACATTGCATATCGATCTGTTCAGCTAACGTAATAATACTTACACCAGCACACACTCCTTTGTTCTTATTGATCCGACGGTTGAGCTGCAAATGCGGTCGTGCCCAAGCTTTGATCCAAGCTAGGCATCCCGTTTCAGATTTTGGAAATCTGTGAATTTTAGTTCCACAAATACGATCAGGATACCTGACATCGCCTGTACAGATACCCCACTGACCATTCTTGGAGAACCATTCTTTTTCGAGTCCTGACGCAAAAACGTTCTGCCGGTCTGCTAGTCCACAATGTACATTAGCATGTGTAGCTTGTGTTTGTGAGACGGTCACGCACGTGGTAGCTGCGCTGTGATATGAAATGGGCATTAGCCAATGAAACGTGGCCCCTATGGTAAGGTCCATTCTGTGATGACAAAAATGACTCATTCGCTCCATTGAGCTGCTGCTGAATATTGAAATCCAAAGCAAAGAAAAGCCAGCATCTTTTAAAGTTCACTGCTTGTTTGTATCTTCCATCACTTCCGTGTTGAGTTTGAAACGTTTTCTTCTCTGCTGCGTCTGTTCACGCCTTGGGCCAATCAGTGAAGCTTACGTCATCCACCAAACCAGGGCCGGCCCAGCTGGACTAGCAGGGCCAACCCCGAAAAATAGCCCGTGGTAAGGCTCCGAAAGCGGCCGGAGCAGAACCGGTGGAAAAGTGGCAAAAATTGTGCCTATATTGAAATAGTGAAGTGACACCACAGCGACAATTACACAACTATTTTTATTCAATTGTCATTATTCAATATGCTTTTCTTAAAAGACCAAGCTGAGACTGCTGACCAATGACACAGTGCGATGGTTGAACCTCATGCACCTGATCAGTCCGAGACTGACGACTATAAGCTTCGCGCATTTGGTTCTTACTGACGGTCCGAAATAAAACAAAATAAAGACAGTGGATAATTGTTTTTTTGTTTTTTTTTCTAGAAAATGTTCGACCTTCACACTGAAAAATTATAAGAAATATTAAATTTATGTAAGCAAAATATGAATAGTTTTAGGAAATATTCATGTTTCCCAAAATGCATTGCGGGAAAGCTCTCGCAGCTCTGTTGTAAGAGGCTTCTGCTCTCCTCTCTGCCTCTGTCTTGGCCCCGTTTCGGCTCCGTTACCATGGTAATTAATGCCTGCAGCTGCAAGTGTGTGTGGGAGAGATAGAGACGGCGGAGCCTCAATTGACTTGTATGGGATTTTGTCGTTTTTCGCAATTTATGACTTCATTTTAACTCAGAATGCCACTAAAAATAATAGCGCACGGTAAGCTGCATGTTTTGCTACCACCTTTGTCGGGGTGCATGCAGCGGTTAGGGCTGCATTATGGGTGACTAAGAAGAATAAATAATAAAGAAACACCTTATTGCAGGGGTGTCAAACTCAATTTCACCGAGGGCCACTTCAGCATATTGGCC
>NW_006800321.1:339831-351676 GCF_000485575.1 Poecilia formosa | reverse complement strand
TTCCAGTAATTATCTCGTGTGTATTTAAACCCACCTGTTGTCTGTGTTCCTCGTCGTGTCCATGTCTATAGTCTTCTGTTTCTCTGTTAACGTCGTTCAGGTGAAGTTTCTGGGACATTCCAGTAGAACTGCCAAGTCCTGTTTTGTGCCCGCTTCTCTGTAGACCGTTTGTACTTTCCAGTTGAACTGCCTAGTCCTGGTCTGTGCTAGCTCCCGTGAGTCCCATATGTCAGTTGCTACCGGTATTAGCTGTGTGCTCGTTTGCCGTGCTGCCTGTCCTGGACTGAGAGCTTATTATCATCATTAAATTCATTATTTTCACCATAACCTGGGTTCGCTGCGTCTCTCCTCACCACCATCAACCGCAACTCATGACAGTCAGTTCTTTATATTTTTGTTAAATGTAACAAATGAATTTCTTTTGAGTTACCAGTTTCCTTTGGAGCTGCTGCTGGTGTATCACTCAGAAGAGCTCCAGCTAATCGATGTCCTTATATGACTGGCAAACCTTCTCAGCAGATCATTCCATTTGTTTGTCAGGGGAAGGGGAAGTTTGGTTTTCTTTAGTTTAATTTGACCATTTCTTCAATGTTCCTTCTTTTTGCCAGTTTAGTTCTAATAGTATTTATTTAATTTAAAGATTTAGTCTTGTGTTGACCAGTATTTGTTTAAGTTCTAGTATGTTAAATTATCCCCTTGTATGTTAGCAGTGGTCTGATCAGCCACTATGAGTGCATGTCCCCCAGATTATGAGTTGAGGAATATTGAAAAATGTTGGTGTATTTCCAGCATTACACCAACATTTGGTGTAATGCTTGAATATATTGAAAATTTTAAGTGAAATATTCCCTAATCATAAGTTGAGAAATATCAATATTTATAAGACAATGTTGAGATAATTTAAGGCAACTGCACCTGTAATTTTTATTTTTATGTAAACTTAAGACATTTAAAAACATCACAAAAATATTTTTGTGTAATTTGTTACAAAATAATTTTTGAGTTCTGTGAACTTGTTAGGGTTCACATAAATGCCCCCTAAAATCTCACGTGGCTGCATGTCTCACAAACAAAGCCTCGCGGAGCTTAGTTTCTATGTGTAAACATGGCGTCTTTCGTTTCAACTGACTCTACAAAGTATTTCTGAGTCAATTGGTGTAACATTTCTGCTGGATTTTCAAAAAAATATCAGCCACGACAATGGACAGGGGAACCAACAAGTTCATGTCATCTTTTATGGACGAAATCAAGGTGTTTGAGCCACGCGATGCCTCCAACATTGTGCGCGTCGCAGCTAAATGCTACCGGTCGATGAGAAAAACAGCAGGTCCTCACACCCTCAGCATAAATATAGCTGTGGACAAGATCACTGATGCCTATTGTTCTTGCAAGGCTGCGTTAAGTCGGTATTCATGGTTTTGATGGTTACTTTTGGAATCAGTGATTTCTGTTGTTGGCAAATGTTTGAGTGTGCCTAGGCCTGATACTCGGTGCTAGAGTCGCTAACACGATTACAGTTTAGTAAAAAGCATTTTCAGGTAAAATAAAATCTTTAATGTATGTCGGATACGGTACACATTGCATATCGATCTGTTCAGCTAACGTGAGACGGTGTAACAAACAGGCTTCAGGGTGTAGAAGATGTATCGGTACTGCCATTATGCTGTACTTAGCTAAAAGGTTTTCATAATGAATGTGTTTATTATTGACTTTTTTCAGACTTGGGGGTCATTGTTCACACATTATAGGCCTCCTTAAGACCTTAAAATATTTCAAGCTTCAAAATTCAAAAGGGATCGGGAGGTGCTGGTGCCTATCTCTAGCTAACGTTCTGGGCGAGAGGCGGGTCACCCTGGATAGGTCGCCAGTCTGTCGCAGGGTCACTCAAAATATCCCCATTCACTAAACACAAAGAAAGCAAAGTAATAATACTTACACCAGCACACACTCCTTTGTTCTTATTGATCCTACGATGGTTGAGCTGCAAATGCGGTCGTGCACAAGCTTTGATCCAAGCGAGGCATTCCGTATCAGATTTGGGAAATCTATGAATTTTATTTCCACAAATACGATCAGGATACCTGACATCGCCTGTACAGATGCCCCACCCTAACCCTAACCATTCTTATTTGAGTTCTGTCGCAAAAACTTTGATTGTGTAGATTATGGTCTGCTAGTCCACAATCTACCTTAGCATGTGTATACTACTTTAGCTTTTGTTTGTGAGACGGTCAAGCACGTGGTAGCTGCGTAGTGACGTCAAATGGGCATTAGCCAATGAAACGCGGACCCTGTGGTAATGTCCATGATTCCATGTGTGGAAACAAAAGCCACACAGAAATGACAGCATCACAATAATCAAAATAATATTTATTCAAGACAGATGCATACTATCACCAGAAAAGCACATCACACAACATCAGAAAACTCAGAGCACAAACAACACATGAACTTACCTGAAAGAGGAAAAAAGACAAAAGATGGAAACGACAAACAAAAAGCAAAGACGTCTTTGGAGAATTGTGAGAGCAAATCTAATTTGTTACTTCTGTGTAGAAAGTTTTATAGTAAAAGGCGTATTCTTATCTTTAATTTATTCAAATAAGGCGTATCTTTGCTCATCCAACCAGGAGCTATCTCTGACCCTCTCTCTAAAGCCAGGAACTCCTGCTGTTTTACGGCTTTTCACAGATGAGTGTGAAAAGGGTTAGGGTTACTAACTTCATCAGATCCAGGACAATCTGATGAAGAGACAGACTCGTGGTGCGTTCTCACCAAATGCGTTACGCATGTCAAAAATGCATTTGACACTTCAAATTTGACACGTGTGCACTTTTGGTGCATTCATACCAAAAGCGTTTTGAGCATCAGGTGCGTCTGGTTTACATTCACAGTCTATGTGGAACGTCATAAAAATGGTTCAAACGGTTCAAATAGTGCCATGCTAGACATTCAGAACACTCCTCCATGGCCCTCAACGCGCCTCCACATAGACTTTGAATGTAAACCAGATGTGCCTGACGTTCAAAACACGTTTGGTATGAACACACCATTAGAGCCAGAGAGAGAGAGCAGGAAAGTCGCTGTGCTAGGTGGGCCAGGATTAATTTGAATGTTTGTCTAGGGCCAGGCATTTGTGATGGGAATGTCCATTTCTTGGTTCTGGTTGACATTCAATGAAAGCTCAACATTTAGTCCTAAAGATCATGGACACAAGTTTTTTTCTTTGTTTGACCATCAACTGCAAATATCATTTAGATCTTTCCCATAAATGGTGGAGGCCATCACCATAGGTTTATCATCAAACCACTTTGTGACAGTCAACTAAGATGCTCCGTTCTGTTCACAGTGGCCCATCTTCTGGTAAATGGTGTGGCTTTGGTATTCTTTGGTTCATCATATTGGTTCCAGTTGCTGGAAGACCCTTTGAGAAGTTTTCAGAACTTATTCCTCATCATTTTCCTGCTAATAACTGGCACTTTTGATTTTTTAGTCCAGAAGATTTTGACTCTGGGAAAACCAAGATACGCCATGTGTGCTGATGTTCTGAAGAAAGTCCTTGTTCATGTATTTTATATTTCTATCATGTTCAAAATAAATAAAAAATAAACAATTAATTAGGTAAAAATAAATAAAGTCTTCATTTTTTGGGCAATAGTGTTTAGCGACACCCCTGCAGTTTGCAGACATTTTTGGTTTTTATTTCAAGTAACAAGCAATAGACTGCAACCAGAAATGGATAACTTCTGATTATTAAATGTATTTTTCAAATTTGACCTCTTGTTGTGTGATTCATTAAACAATAATCTGTACATTTTTCAATTTTTTTGAATTCTGTCATAATTTAGACTGAAATAGTCCTGATGTCCACTACAATGGACATGCTGTAAATTTTAATAAAAAAAATATTTAAAAAAAATAAAATGCTAGCCTAAATATGTAGGAAATCACAAAAAAACTGAAATTGGAAGACACTTGTTTTCTTCGGTTCTCAGGAGGGTAGAACATAGGTTCCTGCCGTGCATTGCATGGGCAGACCCCAATAAAGGCAAATTCAAGACGGCTGACTCATTTTACCTGAGGGAGAGATAAGACCCACCCACCAGAACGTCATCACGTTGCTAACGTCATGACACTACACTCGAACCTTTTGAGTGTTCCACACAAATTAGCTATAAAATATTGAGCCCTGTTCAGTTAAAGTGGCATAAATCTCAACAGATCTCAAACTTTATAGTTTGGTCAACTTCATAATGACATTTGACTGCTGTGAACTTATTAGTTCTGAGCTAGTGCAACTGTTTGGGAATACAGTGTATGGTGAACCCTGACTCATATGCAGCTAACGTCGCTGCTGCTCTCCAGCCAGGTAAGCAGTTTGGAGATATATCCAGGGGTGAAAATAGGGGGGGTATGGCAGGGTACTGCGTACCCCTAAAAGATTTAGCGGGGGTATGGAGTACCTGCAAGAGAGGGGAGCGGCTGTCGTAAAAAATCAGTGGGTTCACTGTGCAGCCGTGAGTGATTAGTTTTTCAAGAACAGTCTAAAACACGACTTAATCAGTTAATAAATAGTTTTTTCACCATTTCATATTGTTGCTTAACTAATGCAGAGCTGCAATACGTCAATCGCAGAAGGTTTTGAGTCGATCTCGGCATTAGGAGACAAACTGAACGCCGCCAAGACGCTGAGACCAGCAGGTCCTCCTCTGATTGGCTTATCAAAACGTTCGTAACATTATAGTATCACAGGCAGATGTTCATGGCATACCAAGTTGTTGTTGACTCTTCTGAAATTGTCTCCTAATCTGGACTTTGTGATTAATCATTCTGGAATACTGGCTCAAAAAAGCCTGTATTCCAACATGTACTCCTTCAAATGGAGATGTAAATACATGTTGGTGTTGCAGTGAAATGGGCCAAACAATTTAACACATTTTAAGACATCTGTAGGTATTGTTCAGTTATAGAAGTATGCCATGAAGAAGTATGTTTGGAGAAAGAATATTAAAACAATAATCTATCTTATCCATTAAAATATATTTTACATGTGTGCTAGGAGCACTGAAAAACTTAGTTTTGGTTGAATTGATGATATAAAAGAAGAATATGCATGAATACATACATAGACTTTTGTTAAACGTGATCTTACTTTGACATTCCTCTCACACAACTTAATCAATAATAATAATAATAAAAACATGTTCCAGAGTGGTTCATTGTGTATAAAGTATTTTTGTGAATAATATTCAAACTAATGTTAATGTTCACTGATTGCTTTAAAGACCCAGAGTCATGCTGTCGGGTCTAAGCTACAGGGGAGACGTCGGGCCTGTCCTGTACGCAGCATAATTTTGGATCATGTTAGGACAAAAAAAAACACAGCCAGATAGTCCAGAAATGGGCAAGCATTTATGTCTTATTTTGTGTGCAAACAGTAAAAAAAAAAAATAAAATAAAATAAAATGAAATAAAGAAAAAAACTTCTGTGCCTCATTTATGTTCCTCATATATGAACATGTTGCATATAAGCAATATCAAATGAATATATTTTAATACAGTATTTATTTTTTATCTAGATTTTTTTTAAATACAGCGTTCAGAATATTAATGATTGGGGCAGGGTTTATTTATAAAGACATAAGTGCTGTTCAATGGGCACACATCAACCAACCAATCACATGTCAATGATGAACTGTGATGTCATTGTTTTTCATCCAATGACTGAGAATCCACGTGGGTCTGCTGAAGAGCCTTTGCACATGCTAAGTAGAGTCGTTAACACCTCCCGCCCGCTCCCTCCTCCTGGGATTCCGCAATCGACAGAATTCGACTCCCGTGAATGAAAATGCAAAACTGTCGATATCTGTCGCTCACGAGCTGCGTTTGCGTCAGAATACAGGGTCAAAAATCCCACTTTTCGTCCTGTGTTACATCGCAGCTCGAAGACTGAAATAATTTTGCGGGTTATTTGTTTAGCTTTCTGACCGTCATGCTAATCCGGGTGAGTGTTTGTAGCTGTGCGCTGCTTTACCTGCTATCTGATCCTCCGTATGTCTTTTTTACTGCAGTGAGCCTCGATGTAGCCAAACTCCGTCAAGTATGTCATTGTTTTTTATGCCATATTAGATTCATCGTGTTGATGCATTTTGACGTGCTTCAGTTTTCTGCCGCAACACGCAAACTTCCCCATTCATTCAGTGCGACATCGCTTAGGATTTGTTGCTGCGCGTTTGCGCAGAGTGAAGGGAAAAGGAGACCAGCTGCACAGGCAGGCTGGAAATAAGAAGCAGGTGATCGGTTTGTGTGATCAGCAACAAGAGACCTTGATCGGCGATCACCGATCATACACTTTGTCACGGAAATCGGCCGATTATGATCGGTGGCCGTCGATCGGCGCACCTCTAGTTTGTAACATAATCTCTGGTCGGCTTGTGGAGCGTAGGAGGTTGCCATGGCAACGGGTGTGCTTAAACGACAGAGAGAGACGGAGAGTAAAAATGTGCGAGAGGTTTAGAGTTGATCACCTGTTCAGTTATTTTACCTTTCTTTACCTTTGCTGTGGCTCTTTACAGCCGCTGTAGTTTCTGAACGTTCAATAAACGACAAACTTGGACTAATTACCTCGTTATTTGTGAGTATACATCATTTACAACAAACATCAAACACGGTAAATATGTTTCATTAAGTATTTAACAAACAAAAGGCTTCTATCACGATAATTATGTGAAATTAAATTGTCCAATATAAAAAAATAGTTTGGTGCTGTCGGGGTCAGAGTCTGAGAGGTACGGAAGAGGTTTAGGGCCACTGGAAAAAAGAAAAAAAAAATCTGACTTTTTTCTCAGAATTCTGAGATTAAAGTCAGAACTGTTTTATTTTTTTTCAGTGGCCCCAATCCTCTTCCGTAGAGAGACTTTTCCTTTATCAAACAAATTTATTTATTTTTTTGCCTCTTATTTAGTGGAAATATTGATGTTGATGAGACTTTCTCCAAAATAATAACCTTTTTCAACATTTATAGCTCCACTGTTGAAAATGAGGCTCTAACATTCACAAATNCACTTTGTGACAGTCAGCTAAGATGCTCCATTCTGTTCACAGTGGCCCATCTTCTGGTAAATGGTGTTGCTTTGGTATTCTTTGGTTCATCATATTGGTTCCAGTTGCTGGAAGACCCTTTGAGAAGTTTTCAGAACTTATTCCTCATCATTTTCCTGCTAATAACTGGCACTTTTGATTTTTTAGTCCAGAAGATTTTCACTCTGGGAAAACCAAGATAGGCCATGTGTGCTGATGTTCTGAAGAAAGTCCATGTTCATGTATTTTATATTTTATCATGTTCAAAATAAATAAAAAATAAACAATTAATTAGGTAAAAATAAATAAAGTCTTCATTTTTTGGGCAATAGTGTTTAGCGACACCCCTGCAGTTTGCAGACATTTTTGGTTTTTATTTCAAGTAATAAGCAATAGACTGCAACCAGAAATGGATAACTTCTGATTATTAAATGTATTTTTCAAATTTGACCTCTTGTTGGGTAAGTGTGATTCATTAAACAATAATCTGTACATTTTTAATTTTTTTTAATTCTGTCATAATTTAGACAGAATTATGTTTAATTCTAATTTGAGTGTTCCACACAAATTAGCTATAAATTAGTCCTGATGTCCACTACAATGGACATGCTGTAAATTTTAATAAAAAATATTTAAAAAAAAATAAAATGCTAAGGTGTTCATTTTAGCCTAAATAAGTAGGAAATCACAAAAAAACTGAAATTGGAAGACACTTGTTTTCTTCGGTTCTCAGGAGGGTAGAACAGGTTCCTGCCGTGCATTGCATGGGCAGGCCCCAATAAAGGCAAATTCAAGACGGCTGACTCATTTTACCTGAGGGAGAGATAAGACCCACCCACCAGAACGTCATCACGTTGCTAACGTCATGACACTACACTCGAACCTTTTGAGTGTTCCACACAAATTAGCTATAAAATATTGAGCCCTGTTCAGTTAAAGTGGCATAAATCTCAACAGATCTCAAAACTTTATAGTTTGGTCAACTTCATAACGACATTTGACTGCTGTGAACTTATTAGTTCTGAGATAGTGCAACTGTTTGGGAATACAGTGTACGGTGAACTCTGACTCATATGCAGCTAACGTCGCTGCTGCTCTCCAGCCAGGTAAGCAGTTTGGAGATATATCCAGGGGTGAAAATAGGGGGGTACGGCAGGGTACTGCGTACCCCTAAAAGATTTAGCCGGGGTATGGAGTACCTGCAAGAAAGGGGAGCGGCTGTCCGCTGTAAAAAATCAGTGGGTTCACTGTGCAGCCGTGAGTGATTAGTTTTTCAAGAACAATCTAAAACATGACTTAATCAGTTAATAAATAGTTTTTTCACCATTTCATATTGTTTCTGAACTCTTAGTGCTTTACTAATGCAGAGCTGCAATACGTCAATAGCAGAAGGTTTTGAGTCAATCTCAGCATTAGGAGACAAACTGAACTCCGCCAGGACGCTGAGACCAGCAGGTCCTCCTCTGATTGGCTTATCAAAACGTTCGTAACATTATAGTATCACAGGCAGATGTTCATGGTATACTAAGTTGTTGTTGACTCTTCTGAAATTGTCTCCTAATCTGGACTTTGTGATTAAACATTCTGGAATACTGGCTCAAAAAGCCTGTATTCCAACATGTACTCCTTCAAATGGGGATGTAAACACATGTTGGTGCTGCAGTGCAATGGGCCAAACAGTTGAACACATTTTAAGACATCTGTAGATATTGTTCAGTTATAGAAGTATGCCATGAAGAAGTATGTTTGGAGAAAGAATATTAAAACAATAATCTATCTTATCCATTAAAATATATTTTACATGTGTGCTAGGAGCACTGAAAAACTTAGTTTTGGTTGAATTGATGATATAAAAGAAGAATATGCATGAATACATACAATAGACTTTTGTTAAACGTGATCTTTCTTTGACATTCCTCTCACAACTTAATCAATAATAATAATAATAAAAACATGTTCCAGAGTGGTTCATTGTACATAAAGTATTTTTGTGAATAATATTCAAACTAATGTTAATGTTCACTGATTGCTTTAAAGACCTAGAGTCATGCTATATTGGAGTGGTAGTGACACCATTCCACATCACAATACAGGACTTAAACTACAGATGATTTATCAGTATTCAGTTGCTTAACTCTTGAGTTTAAATTGGAGGACAAAATGGTTGAAAGTATGTGATACCTTCTGATAGAGTATAAACATTTGTATTCTTTTTTAAAAGTTTTGTTAGTTAAGCACTAAATATAACTCATGGATAATGAATCATTATATTCTGTATAAACTAAAAAGGAGACAGCTCAAAGTAGAATTGAGTAAATAAACATCTACACATTTAAAAACATTTTAGCAATTAATTATAATAAAAATAAAATATACTATCACGTAACTTTTGAAAAAATAACTTTTTAGAATGTTTTTTTTTTCTGTCAACTTTCATTTAACACTCCAGTCCAGTTGGTGGCAGTAATGCGATTTCATAGTCGGTCAGGCAGCCGCCATTAAACTCCAGAGGAAGATTTGCACCTTACCTTTTCAGTATCGTTTACGATACGGCGGAAAACAACAGATGACACCGTGGCGCTCCAACAGGCCGAACTCAGGTAAGAAAGCTTTTATGAATAGCGAGCACGTGCGGCGAGGCGAGTTGCTTTGTTTGTTTCTTACAGAAAGCGGTCTGTCGTTTTTATAATGTCAAAACAAGTGTAGGGAGAGATTTCGTACTGCAATTTTTTTATTACATGTGATGTTCTGAACTCTTAAAAATACTCGCATCTTCTTTTATTTTTTTCAGACCTGAAAAATGGCCGAGCCTCAACAGCCAGGCCTCGGACCACGGTGCCGAGGCGCTTTTACGGAGTCCACGAAGAGAAATTCAGTAAGTTATGATTGCACATTTAGTGAATAATGAACACTCGCATATTTGTAAAGAAAATTGAACATCCGGTTATTTTATTTATTTTTGATATAACGGAGTATAGTAAGCAGTAGAGATCGACAACATGGCGGACGGAGGACGGATATCAGGACGGAGCCATGAAGCCGGTATTATGTACAGTCACTGTGTAACGGGTGGAACCACCAGGGGTCGCTTCCTCCACATTTTGAGCTCCCATAAAAGGGAAGCTGTCAGGCTGGTGGGCAATTGTCAATCTCCTCTGTGTTCGATCAGGTGTGTTGGCCCACACGTCCCACTGTTTGCGATCAGGTTTGTGTCAGTTTTTTTTGTTGTAAAGAAAAACTCTTAATCTGATTATATTCAGTCAGTGTTTGTGTGATGTTTTTATATAGGGCCACACTTCATGTTTTGAGCTGACGATTCCTACCTGGGCGTGTGGTTGGTCGACGCTGCAGGTAGGCTTTGTATATTTTTTTAACTGGATTGAATTGAATGGTTTTATTGCAAAGATTTAATAGGCGTTTGGTAATTTGTGTTTTTTGTTTTTTGCAGTTGTCGCTGCACCCTGCTGTTCTTTTAGTTTGATTTTCCTTTTCCATTGTTTTTCATTTATTTTTGTTTACCTATTGTTTTTTGCAAATACACATCCTCTTATTTTGTAATAGTAAATATTGTCCCTTTTATACTGGTTGTTCTTATTGCACTATAAGTGGTCGTAACAACTGCGTTGATTCCCGATTGTACAATGGCTGGTTGAGAATAACTTTAACTTATTTACTTATGTATTTTTGACAAAGCGATATATTTGCTACAATATTTTTTTTTACTTTTACACTCCACAGAATGGGAGTCACATTTGTGTCAATCAGAATCTTCAGGAACGTCCTGATGTCCGTGATGAGGACAGAGATGCAACTGTGTGTGAGTATCTACTATTTTAGAATGTTGATTATATTTTATGCTTCAATATTGTTTATGTACATAATGTAATTATGCTATGTATTGACAATGCACAAAAATGTTTTCCAGCTGCATCCAGGACCTACTGCCAGTCATCTGGATGTTGGTCAAGAAAGAAGCAGGTAAGATCTAGAGATGTCACAAATCCTTGAATGATTAAAGCACTGTGATTTATTAAAATCCATCCAGGCAAATTATCTGCCTCAAAGTTTGTTGAATTATATTTTACTATTTATTACCAACTGCTTAAAATTCTTTTTTTCTTCCAATTGTTTCCAAGTGTTTTCTTTTTTTTTCATTAAAGTTTTTATTTTTTGTAAGAATTTATTAATATAATGGTTTTTTTTGTTGTTGTTGTTTTGTTTTGTTTTAATGTCTTATGTGTGCATACTAAGCTGGAAGTTGTCAAACAATTTCACTGTAGTTTCATAATGACTAAAAGATGCCTGTAGCTCATAATGATTGTCTGTTCTGTGTTAACAGCTGATGGAGGAAGGCAGAGAGTACTGGCAGCAGAGGAGGTGGCATTCTGGGAGGATGGCAGCTATGAGGGGATGTCAGGATGGTCTGTGGTGAGGTTGAGACCCCAAGTTCCCCCAACCAGGAGCTCAGTGACGTCGGGTCTACGCTATAGGAGAGACGTCGGGCCTGTCCTGAACGCAGCATAATGTTGGATCATGTTTGGACAAAAAAAAACACTGCCAGATGGTCCAGAAATGGACAAGCATTTATGTCGTATTTTGTGTGCAAACAGTAAAAAAAAAAAAAATCTAATGAAATAAAGAAAAAAACTTCTGTGCCTCATTTATGTTCCTCATATATGAACATGTTGCATATAAGCAATATCAAATGAATATATTTTAATACAGCATTTATTTTCTCCAAAATAATAACCTTTATAGCTCCACT
>NW_006800321.1:333486-339618 GCF_000485575.1 Poecilia formosa | reverse complement strand
TTAAAAGCTAAAATGAATGGTTATATGCCAGACATGGAAAACTGGGATGACTCCATGCCATGATGTTCAGGATTTAGGTCTCATGGCATCTCAAGGTGTCAACATTGCAGCCAGAGGGCTGAGAGAGGAAATACAGCTTTATTTTGTAGCCATTCAACAGCTACCAGCTTTTATTGCTTTGCAAAAAAATTAATCAGCACAGAAACTCCAAAGCACACAAAGAAGGAATATATATACTTTTGTCAAGAATTTAAAACTGCTTTCACCCCTGTTTATACTCATCAAATTCTGATATATTTTTGTCACTTGGAGAGTTGCAAACTAAGTCCAGCTAGATAAAAAGCATAATTTTAAATTTCTTCATTTGAGAAGATTTGTCAAAGCAAATTGCAGTCATCTTAAGAATAAGTGGTCCATAATTAATAAACTAGTGTTAGTTTTTCTCTGAATTCCTGTTCTGATGTTAATCTAAGGTGGTGGGGTGAGTTCCTCTGGATTCTAAGTTTGTTCTCATCCCTGAAAGAATATGTCCTTTGGACTATATGTAAACTAAATGTTCCTGTTCTGGAAAGTTGTTTCTGGATTCCAAGTTTTTCTAATTCCTTATCTGGAATTGATGGAATTATCGTATCTTTCCCTGTATATAGATACAGGGAAAGATACGATAACGCTAATTTTGATAGACTGGTGGAAATTTTCCTTCGACTCTAAAACTTAAAATAAAACACATTCATAGAATCAAAATATCAATTTCTGCATAGAGTAAAACACTTTGCATACCGTAGGTAAATGTTGTAATTTAGTTTGGTTAAGAATGATTATAGCAGTGTGAATAAATGACTTCTTATACATGTTCTTAGTTGCCAGAAGCATGCGCTCAATGAGCTCAGAGGTTCAAACTCATGAATAAAGAGGACGGATGCTATCTGCTAGATTTACTGTCTTCCATGTTCTTTCAGAAAACAGTTGAGAGTTGTTTTTGGTTTCTCCACTATTTACCTGTTATTTTACTTGCCATTACATTTCTTAAAAAATATAGTCAGTCTTTTCAGCATAGCTGAGCTGAATGTCCAGAAATGAGCCAAGATATTTAAAATTTGCCACAATTCCAACAGGTTGGCCATTGAGTGAAACTGAACCCACTTTCAGGTATTGTTTAGGTCATTTAATTAGCTCTTGATACTTAAGAGGTATCAAGCGTACCGTCGGGGTGGAAGCAGATGAAATATTCTCAGAAAATTAGGTAAGTCATTGTTGTGTTACTATTTTCTCCAAGAGAAGGAGGTGGATGGGTACAGGTAAGTGGGGGATGGGGAGCAGGAATCAACATCCACCAGCTGAGTTAATAAACTGTTTTAGACAACTAATTGTTATGGAGCTAAATTTGTTTCACAATTATTCAGTAAAAAAAATCTTCAAAACATTTGGAATTGGAAGAATTTTTTGTTTCAAACAAAATATATAAAAAAAATTATTGGTGGTCAAAACCTTTTGAATATGACTTAAAAAAAAGTTTTGTTTAAAAAGCTCATTTTAAAAATTTAAATCAATCTTTTTTTTTCTCATGAAGTCAAAAAGTTATTTGCAGAACAAGTTATTATTTGCACAGAATGTTTTGAGTGAGAGGCTATGTTTATGATTGTGACTTTCAAACTTTTGGTTTTGATGCTTCTTTTTTGGTTGGACTCAAAGAGTTTTTATTGCTGGAAACATGAACATCCCATGAGAAGTCTAAAGACGGACAATGTAAGACGTTTCCCTATTGGTTAGCGCTGACTAAAGCGGATGACTGACTTTCCCACCTCAGAACTGTGGCTGGAACTGCAGGGCTTGCTTTATTAGAAAAAAATTAGAGTGATTTTAAATTCTCTGATTTTTAGACCTTTGCTGAGGTTGACAAGTCGATCATGATCTCATAAAATTAAAGAAATCGGCACCAATAAATGGCTGGCCGATAAATTGGTGCATCCCTAGCGAAAAATACTAGAGTCAACATTTTTCATGCAATTGCAGTACAAATATAGGCTGTCAGTCCAGCCTATATTTTAGTTGTAAATAAAAGTTTACTTCCTTCTCTAGCAGTAACTCAGCTCTGCAGAGCCTTGCTAATGAGCTCCAAGTGTGTAAAGTGTGAGAACTGGACTGGGCCACCCTGCTGCAGACCTTTGACACTGACTGCTGTGTAGATGAAAGCTTGTAGAGAGGGGGCTTGTCAGGTTGTTTCATGGAAATGACAAAATGTGTTTATAATGAAAATGAGCTGTGCTTGACTGACATTAAAAAAACAAGACAAAAATAATAAACTAGTGAACCAACAAAGGATACAGCAAATTCACTCCAAGGTTTATGTATCAACTTCCAGCTGATGGTTAAACTGGCCCTTTAAGGTGAGTCATAGGCAAACAGACTTTAAAATTTATCCTGAATTGTTTCAGCGGTGTACCTTTTTAGCTAAAGCCTCCAGTTGACTCCTGTGTTTGTGTCTCAGCATCTCTGACTTTGATAAGTCTTAATGCAGAGGTCTCTTCTTTCCCATCCCCCACATACAGCCATGGGCCACTGGCCTGAACCATTTCAGCTGCAGAGAAGTCAGAAAAATTATGCAGACGTCCCTGATGTGAACATGACCTATTTCAGAGCGCCACAGAAGCCTGCAGATCTCGTATTCTTGCTAGAATGGCCTACCGCTTGCACCTGCCTGCATGTCATAAAAACATCAGTACTCTTGATCTGTTTTTGTTATAATTTATTTATCCATCAAATAATCTTGTGTCCATTTATTGTTTTTCTTGTTTTGCAATTATTCATATTCAAATAAGCAAAATTTTAATTCTGCATCTAATCCTTTGCTAATTATTTTCTACATATCTATCTGCACTATCTCCTTATGTTAATTGCTCATTACTAATCATCTGTGGTGGGAGGGGGACATGCAGAGTCTTAATACCCTCCTGAAAAGCCCTGCCCCATCATAGCCCTCTCTGAAAGCAGTGGTGATGATTATAAATTCCAATTTTTATCGCTTTGGTT
This sequence comes from Poecilia formosa, assembly GCF_000485575.1. Taxonomy (NCBI): domain Eukaryota; kingdom Metazoa; phylum Chordata; class Actinopteri; order Cyprinodontiformes; family Poeciliidae; genus Poecilia; species Poecilia formosa. The sequence goes on along the minus strand of NW_006800321.1, from coordinate 336,588 downwards.
TGTTCCCAAGTGGGATCAAGGGGGTAGGGAGTGTGCGCTTGTTTTAGCAGAGTGAGGAGACCAGATTCACATGTGATCTGCTTGTCACTGATAGAACATGTATACAGTCCTGAGATGAATGTCATTAATTTTAACTCAGGAAATTAAATGCTTAATTTAAGTGAACACAATAAAATGAAGCTGTAGAAAATACTTCAAAGATGTAAAAGCAATGGAGTAACTGAGTATAAGTATACAAAATCTTTACTGCTTTGAAAATGTATGTTAAAATTTGAATATTTTATTTATTATGTAGTTGCAATCAAACTACATACTTTGTAGTTTGATTACAAACTCCAATCAAACTTTAGCAAGTCAAAGTACAGATATTAACCAAAATTAACATAGACATGCTTAATAAGTTAAAAGAACTGTAAGTGTCATGTGGCATTTAAGAAACTGTGTTGAATTATTGGAATTTTAAGTAGGGAATCATTTCATCTAAGATTTTTGAAAGAATCTGGAGAATCTGAAGAGTGTAATTATAGTAACACTAGGATTGATGGTATATAAAAAAAGATTTGAGAGTCTAAATTTAAATTATGCATTTTATTAAGTTGACTAAAGTATTAAGGTAATGATTTGTTTTCTTGTGCTGCCCTCTTGTGGAACGTTTCAGCACGCATAATCTTTGGTTGCTTTGATTTAAATTGTTCCCAATTCATGAATGACTGATTTGTTGTACTTGTGAGCCCACAAAGGTTTAATTTGTCTATCTCATTTCTAGGTGCTGCTTCCTGGGTATTATCAGCTGCTTTTTCAGACACTGTCAAGAAATTGGTTTTTTAATCTCATCTTTATCCACCTTTTTAATCTGAGTTTAACCTTTAACCAAATTCAGTATTTGGTTTAACAAAAATAAATATAGTTCTTTGTTGTGTGGTAAAAATTAATCAAACCTGCAGTTTTCCAATAATTTAAATGTCATTGTTCTCCACTCTATTTGGAATAAATGAGTGGCTTTATCTGTTGGTGTGGCTTCATGTTGGCTTGTGTGATGTCACCTGTTCATCTTTGTTCAACTGAGCACAGTTCTCTAGAACACATTAATGCAATGCACGTTACACTGCAATGGTCTGTTTAAGGCCATTCTGTCAAACTAGAACAGCTGTCCGTAAAAACGGTATTCAACAATGGTATTTTCTATATTATAATGTTAAAATAATAATAATAGTACTTGTCTGAATGCCAAAATGAATTAGTGGTATTTTAATCCAGGGTGATAAAAAAAGACTAAAAGAGAAGAAAATGGAATCATGGACCAAACTCAGTGGTTCCTGATCGGTGTGACTGCTGAACAGATAAGGCTCCATGATTAACTAAGTCTGGCTGTTAGCCTGGTCTGGAGCAGTTACACAGGATAAACCTCCATGGTAATTTATGTGTTACCAATTTTGTGAAACCAAATTAGGACTTAATTAAGCCAGGATGTCTGGAAAATCCCAGTTTAACCCGCTATTTTGTGAAATATCCCTCCAAGTATGCTGAACAAGACTCAAAATGTTTTTAGATGGAAAATATTGAGTAAAGCAAACAAGGAAGGCCAGAGTAGTTATGGCCTTTCTTAACACTTTATATTTTCAAAAAAGTACATTTATTTAATGGGTTATTGTTCTCCTCCCTTCCCCAAGTTAAAATGTTTGCTCATGAGTTCACTCTAAATATGTTAAGCCTTGGATGTTTTTGACACATAGCTTTTGTCATAATTGAATGAAAAATCATCTTTTTTGTATGTCAATGTCTTGATTAAAGAGAATAAATGCAACAAAGATCACCTTGTATTAAATTATCAATTTTTATGCAAATATTAAGCTTAGATGGAATCAAAGTAGGTTTAATCATCTGATGTCTTAGTAACAATTATAAATTTCAATACAGCAATTTTTGCTGCCAACTTTTTCCTCCACCTTATTCACACAATGCCAATTTTCTCATAAGACTGCTCATTTCATACATTAGATGCAGATCAATTGATTTAATCTGTGAGCCCACAAATGCAGATTAAATCTTTACACAGGTATTAAACATACTTTTAATTCAGCACATATTTCTGTATTAGCAATGTTTTTATTTGTCTGATGTACAATTCTAATCCTGAATCTTGAACTAAATTATACTTTTAATATAAAACTGTTATAGCTGTGTAGTAACAGCTTTCAGTTTCTCAGTACTGTGATCAGTCAAAAAATAAAACAAAACAAAAAATTAGACACCAATTAAGAATAAGCTTTTTATTTGTTGAAAAATAAATTCTTTGGCCCAGAAGCCATCAGGAAGGAGAAGAAATAGGAAATTTAGGAAATTTGTGAATCAGACAAGAACAAAGCAAAGTCATATGAGGAGGTCATTTGGGATTCCATCCATCTGCCTGCTACAAGCGTCTTCAAGTCTATACAAAAGATTGCAGATGTAGATGGACAACAATTTAGTTAAAGCAATGTGTTATTCAGTTACTGATTTAAATAAGGACCAAACACTTAATCAAATCTCTAATGAAGATTTATCAAAAAAAAAAAAATCCAACTATCTTTTATTTAAATTCTGTTATATTCTCATATGCAATATATTATATTGTAGTCCTTGAGTTAAAAAATACAGATTTCACAAAAACCTAAAACATGACCAATTCAAAATACCAAAATGTAATCACCAATGATATATCGCAGTTTAGCAGGATCTTAAAGCAATAATGACAATGACAAAAAAACAACAACAAAAAACATAAAACGTTCCCAAAGTACCTGTTCAGCACATGGGTTTCTTTCTTCTTTCTATGGAACAATTATGTAAATACAAAACAGTAGCATGGCTTGTTGCTCAAAATAGTTTGCATACTAAGAGGGAAGAAAAAAATGTTAAGGGTCATCCATCAAGTACTACAATCATTTCAACTCAAAGAATCCAGAAACTCTAAAGTCCTAGAAGTAGGAAAATTGTGAAATGTAACATAAAATGGGTTTAAAGCAGAAAAGACATAATGACAATGTGCAGATATACAGTACATTTAAGTAAAGTCCAAATACAGCCTCATCGTGTGCACACACCCACCACACACACACACAC
>NW_006800321.1:327605-333476 GCF_000485575.1 Poecilia formosa | reverse complement strand
ACACACACACACACACACACACACACACACACACACACACACCCTCCACCAATACTAGTTGTTACCAGGATTAAAGTATGAACAGTTAAAACATACAAAAATGTCTTTCCAGGCATTGTTGAAGGGACTCCATTTTGAAATAAAAAAAAATATTAACAGGAGTGGGTGCTTTTCATTTTTTATACTCTCTTCCTCATTTTAGAAACAATGTGCAATAATTAGACCATAGCATGCTGTGCTTTCATAAAAAATGGGTTGATCCAGCCAACCCCCCTCTACATAAAATGAACTTTTCCATATAAATTGGAACCAACAGCAAAACCACAGCAATAGGTTAGAAATGTGATAACTGGCATTGTTTTTAGATTTGGGGAAACACGCAGTAGCTAATGCTTCAGCCTTTTGTCATGTCCATTGAACCTGCTTGAATGACTGGAACACTACAGACCGAGGCTTTTTCTGAGGACCCTTTAGCTTCAGAAATCACTTAATTAGTTCCAGTCAAATCTGTTAATACATCTTTGAATAGAGCAGATCTTTCTGCACAAACTGGCTACTCACTAGGTAAATGGGTATCTCCCGCTTTTTTTATTCATTTACACAAAATATTGCTATCTTTTTGCTGTACAAATGGAAGACATATTTACAATATGACCTGAAAGCCAATCACCACAGAAGCCTAACAAAAAAAGAGACGGGTTCCATGAAGTGAGCATTTGACAAGAACCAACTTGGTTCAAAATGCTCCTTTGCATTTTCTCGTTTTGCACAAGTAGCAGAAAACAACTGCAGGTCCAATGGCTCTCAAAAATAATGACAAGCATTCAAGCTGATTCTTAAGAGTAAAGTAGAACTCCAGTTCCATCATCTGAATCAAAGACATTTTCAGATTGTAACATTGTTACTCATGTAAAGTCACTTTTACTGCTGTATATTTTTTTACAGTTAGCTGTACATCATGTCCAGGAGTATGATTTAATAAGAACAAAAAGACACCTTTCCTTTTTAAAATAATGCAGAAAATGACAAAGTAGGAATAATATGAAATTACCTGAGTTATTTGGTCTAATTGTTCCCCTTCAGTCAATACGCCACATCCATACCTCTCATTACAATATACAGTTTTCACAGTTAAAATAACATGGGTGGCAAAAATCATGTTTACATTTGCCATGATATGCATAAAAAAACTGTAATTCGCTCAATATGTATTAAAAAGAATCTAGGATCTTTACATAACATCAAAGGTTCTTTGAAAAAAAGTCTTTTCAGATTGGTGTAAAACTTTCAGAAGAGCTTATTCCAGTCTCTTGTTGCCTCCATGAGATGTCTTTGGCCGTGGCCAATCCAATCTTCTTGGTTGTTGAAAAGCCGACCACAAAACCAGCAATCAAACACCATTGAGGCTTGTCCACACGCAGATAAAGTTTTCACTACTTCATATTTCTTTTTGTTTTTCTTTCTTAGTTTTAATTTCAGGAGAAATCGTTCTCGGACAGAACTCAGAACTGGTCTAGGTCTTGAAACACCTTCACTTGAAGATGCAGAGCAACTGTTCACAAGACCACTAAACTCAGCAAGGGCTTGAACTGTCTTTTGACTTAGAGCAACCTTTGTGACAGCACCTTTGTACCTGTTGACTGCCTTCATTATGTTCATCACTTCCGGAATGTCAGCATCAGGATGATTAAGTACCACAACAGGTTGGCCTCTACAGGGATATTTGATCTGCTGTCCTGTGCTGTGTGGCGCAAGTCTCAGCATCCTCTCCACTTCTTTGCCAACTGGCGACCATAAAACATTGTCCTTTTCAGTCAGCACCTTATTTGACAGTCTATTAACCTTATGCAGGCTTGCTGGGAGCTCATCAAATAAAGCTTTCCTGTGTCTTTTCCTTTGGCTTACAAGCCTTGGAGCAAGGAGCAGTCTATTTGCTTCACCTGGCTGTAGGTTTCCATTTATGACTGAAGGTGACCCTCGAGGCTCCTTTGGATGTTCATGTACATTATTTTCTACACTGATCAACTGAGATGTTGGACAGGTTTTGTTTGCAGACACTAGGAAGCACTGCCCTTGAGGTCTGCTGGCCAAAAGCAAAGGTTGCTTGCTTGATGTGGGAGCTATAGTAGTATTGAGGTGAGCAGTGGGCGAAACTATTTTAAAAATGACTTTATTCCCAGGACATTCGCTGCTCTGGCTCAAAATAGTTCTGTTCTTTGCATCTTGCTTATTTCCAAAAAGGCTTGATCTAGAAGGAGAAATGTATCGAAGCAAGTACGCCTGACGACCAGTTTGTGGTGTGCTGGATTTTTCTGCAAAGGTTCCTGCCAGAACTGGTTGTGAGTTGACTGAGAGTTCAGGACCTGACAATTTGAAGTTAGCTTTACTGGGGTTATGAGCAGATGGGATAGACCTCTGCACAAAGTAGCATGTTGGTTGTGCCTTTGCTGCTGTATTTGTTGATGGACTATGCAGTGTTCTTGAAAGAAGCACAGGTCTCTTGAAACCTGAGCTGTTGATAAAGTAGTGATTTGAGGAGGTGCTACCACCTGAACGAACAGCAGAGAGAACAGTCCCCTTTTCTGTGGCTTGTGGATTTCCTGCTGATATACCTACAATGTTGGCTTTTGGAGTAAGCATTACACCAGTAGTGTTACTCAAGTTATTAAACTGTTGTTTCATGCAAGATAAACTGACCTGAGGATTTGGAGAACTAGTTAGGAGTTTAAAACCTGGAGTGGCCTTGACTTGCACTGGCATGGCAAATTTATTGTTAGTTGGTTGGATGTTGGTTGCTCTCACGAGTACTGGTTGCTTTCCAGCAGGCAACTGAAGAATTTGAAGAGGTTTTTTAGCTTGCTTTAAAAAGACATTTCTTGCATGTGAAAGTCCTGTTCTCTCTCTGTTGAGCTGTTGAGTAATGATAGCATTTGAATGTTCTTTGACAAAACTTTCTATAGAATGTAAACTAGTTTTTATTTCTGGCTGTTTTGTGGATATGGGGATCCCATCTTCCTCAATTTTGATGATATTAAAGTCTTGAAGAACTGAATCTCCATTTTCCTCACACAAAAGATTATCATTGGCTATGCACTCATCAACCTCCCCATCCCCATTTCCTGTAGTGTGTTCTGGAGATGCTGTTAATCTCAAGCTAAACTTTGATGGATCCCAAGCATTTTTTGTGTGTTCAGAATATTCACCAGTACAGAGCAAGTTTTGGGAATCGCTCTGTACTGGTGAGGAGTTAAACATTTCCTTTGAATAGTTGTGAAAAGTAAACACCTCCGTGTTTGATGTTTTTGGTTCACCTTTTCCTGTGCCCAAGCCTTCCACTCTGCTCCTAGCAGAAAAAGGTTGTGACAATTGAGACGAAGATTCTATGCGTTTTACAATTTGCTGACAAATTTGACTTCCATTTTCCATGAATGCGCCATCTCTGTTATCCATAGAAATCTGATGAGGGGAGTCATTGTACAAGGTGTTGGTAGCAGAGTTATCTTTGTTATTTTTGCATAATCCGCCAAAATCACTGGTTAGAATTGATTCTTCTGTGGTTCTGTTGTTCTTTACCGTTTCTCTGCAGAAAGTTTTGGAAAGCAATGTTTTCTGGGCAGCATTTAAAGGGGATTGACAAGTACTAATATCCTCACATTCCATTTTAGTATTACTCATTTCAGATCCATAGGTAGCTCCATCACATTTTAAATTTGCAGCATCTGAATTCCCAGACACTGCTACCTTGTCTTTGTCACTAGACACAGACTCACAGCTGTGGCGACCTTCATCCGCCACTGAGTAAAAATGGTTTTGTGAGGGATTTATTTGTTCACTATCAGAGTATGGAGTAGAATTAAGTTGACAAACAGAGGTTTCCTCCTCCTCAATCTTCACTTTTACAGCCATAATATCATCATGATCCATTTGAAGCAAAGATCCGTTTCTTGGTGAAATAGCTAAACATTTTGATGTGGAGTCCTTGCATTCAGAGTACTGCTCAGTCCCAGTGGAGTCCATCGTTTTTGATATCACAGGATTTGATACCAAAGGACTTACACCATCCATTAATAAATGGCTCTGAGAAGACACATTTTGCTTTGCTGTTGGTATTACTTTGAGAACCAAATGCTTTTTGCCATCAACTATCTTGAATCCCATCACTTTAGTTGTACAATTAGGGGGAAGAGAGATTTTGTTCTTCACCATCAGTACAGTAAGCCCATTGGCATTGGGATGACTTCCAGTGTCAGAATTATTTGCATTTTCACATTCCTGTAACATGACGGAAGTCGAGTGTTCTGCATTATGAAAGTTCCGACTTCTATTGTCCTTTCGTCCTAGAGTCCCATCAGTAAAGTGGTGGATCTCCTCCAAGGGAAATTCTTGTTTGGTTACTCTGCCATTTTCACTTGGTACAGTTCTAGGGGAAGAGTTCAATTTTGACATCTGTTGTGTTTCCTGTGAAACCGCAATCTTTTTATACAGTTTTGTATTTGTAGAAGAATTTGTTGGTGAACCACAGTCTTCAGCAACTTTTAGAGCACTCTTTCGCTGTGCCTCTTCTTTGTGAACAGCTGCTGTGTGCTTTTTAAGCTGTTCACTTTCTGCTGTGCCAAATCCACAAATTGGACAAGTGAAAGTAAATGTACCAGAGTGAGCTTTCATATGATTATGATGATCTTCTTCATTTAAGCTAATATTTTTACATTTTGAACACTTCCAATGACTCTCATTATGGTGATGGATGTGCTGAACAAATGTTCCTGCATCAACAGTAGTAAACTCACACCAGTCACATTTAAACTCTCCGTTTACACTATGACACATCATGTAGTGTCTGGTAAGCAAAAGCAGGGAATACTGAACATTGTCATTGCAGAGCTCACATGCAACCAGAGTATTCCTGTGCTCAATTCGGTGACGTTGAAGTGCAGGAAACTCATTTGTGACAAAATCACACAAGTCACAAGGGTAGGTGGGAAGGGATCCTTTATGAACTGCTCGGAAATGTTTAAGGAGATCATTGGGGCTAAATGTTAAATTGTCTTTACACAATGAGCATCCAAAACTAAGAATTTTTCCAGAGAAAACAGCCCGCTGCTGAATTTTACAACGGCCTTGGACAGTTTGGTGGTCATCCTTTTTAATCACATTTGTGATAGATTCATCAGTATTATGGAAGAGGGGCCCATCATTTACTTCTCTGAAATGCTTGCAGACCAAATCTTTCCCCTCATCTTTTTCTTCCTCCCCACCTGATGAATTTTTGTTTGGATCCTGGGACAGTGTGAAGTCTTCCATAATTCAAATTGGAGAATTACTGTAAGAAAAAAACAAAACAAAACATAATTACTTACTATTAAAATGTAGAGGGATTATTATTTTTTGCACTGTGTAGCTACATACAAACATTCACATTCAAATGCCATGATAAATACTTATATAACCATTTGTCTGAAAAGAATTAAGTTATAGAATCAGAACACACCTAATAATTCAAAAATTGTTAGAAATAAAAAAATTCCAGCAATAAACCAAAGCAGTGACAAATGCCTTATGACCATGTCCCTCATATAAACAAAATAGACACTGAAATGTAAAATCTGAAAATCTCTCACTTGCCCATTTCAAATATTGCTTTAAGAGTAAGCAATGAAAAATAAATATAAAAAGAAAAAAAATATTTCAAAACAATTGTTTAGTTCCTAAGTGCAAACTTAAGCAGATTTCAAGGAAAAAAACAAATCAAAACATAATAGTCTGCTTAGAAAGAAGAGACATTTTAATTCTTTACATTCTCAGTGAAAACTTCAGCAGCTTTCAAAGATAAGAATTAAATATATACCGTATAATAATATTACATATTACAAT
>NW_006800321.1:311752-323936 GCF_000485575.1 Poecilia formosa | reverse complement strand
TGTTATGTCATGTTTATGACAGTGTCATGACAGTCTTATTCAACCCCCTTCAAATAAAGTGTTACCAATTTAAATGCCCTTCAAAGCTAAAAATCTTATTTTCTGCTTAGATTAAAATTCTGAGGTTCTGAACATGAATTCATTCTCGTTTTCCCTTTAGCACAGCGTTCCTAAACGTTTTCAGGTCGAGGACCACTTAATCCATTACACACTCACAGACCACAACATCTTAACATATACAACCTGAAATTAAAATACTAGTCTCTTAGCACACTTGCTGTCATGAACAATCATACTCCAATCATACTCTGAATTATTTACATATTGTGAAAGTGTGGTTTCTATGATGATGTTAAACACATGGAAATAAAAACAGATGTTATTTACTACAAGTGTTGTGTGCATCAATATTTAGGTCTATTTGCAATTTAGAAGCACAATTAAAGAAAAATAGACTTGAGTTGCTTTTGCAGAAACAAAAACCTTCAGAAAAATTCAATATAAAAAATCCTTCTATCCATTTTCTTTACACCTTTACACCATTCCAGAATTCAAAAAATGTATTTTCACTAGACAAAACTACATTTTGACTATCCGGAATGGTAATTTAAGATATCTGTATTTACATTTTGACTAGTAAGAATAATAATTCAAGATATCTTAAATTATATTTTGACTAGTCAAAATTCCTTTCAAGATATCTCAAATGACGTCACATGATCTGTCATTTGACGGGACACATAACCGTAATTACAATTTAAGATATCTTCAACACAATTATGACTAGTCAAAATTAGATATCTGAATTAAGAATGACGTGGAAGCCCCTTTGTGCTGTCCAAACAGTTGCCTGCAGAATTTTATGTTTCCTGCACAAAATTGTCAGTAAACTCCCACAATGTAGAAAGAGCTGGACAATGTTGGAAATGCAGAGATAGCAAAACTTCATAAACTATAAGACTGCTTCTGATATCTGCAAAGAATTTCCTGTTGATTCATTTCCGACGAACCGAATGCACTTACAAACGGCAGGAAAAGCTAAACTTGCTATTGTCAAACCATTTTCAACATGAAAGTGATGCATTTTCAAACATCTTTTTTCGTTTTCTCTATTTTTCATTGTTTTATTAATGCTTCAAATTGCTACGTAAGTCAGGGACGTTTTGATTGTACATAATACATATTCAAGATATCAGTAATGTCATTCTGATTAGTCAGAATGTCAATTTAAGATATTTTAAAAAGAAAAGCTGTGTAATTCAAGATATCTCCAATTCATTTAGAGATATCTTAAAAGGAATTTTGACTAGTCAAAATTACAGTTCAAGATATCTATAATTTAGTTTTCACTAGTCAAAACTACATTTCTCCTATCCAAAAATACATATAAGATATATTGAATTATGTTGCCATTTGAGATATCTTTAATTAGAATTATGACTAGTCAAAACTAAAATCGAGATATCTTGAATTTACTTTATGACTAGTCATAATTTAATTGTAGATATCTCAAATGTGTATTTCAGATAGTCAGTAATTCATTGTAGATATCTTGAATTGAAGTCTCCATACAAGTCAATGGTAAATCTGACATCATTTCGACTAGTAATTAGAGATATCTCAAATAGGTATTTTGTCTAGTCGAAATATAATTAGAGATATCTTAAATCGCTAAAACATCTACTGACAAAACAATTTGAGATATCTGGAATATAAGGGCGGTAAAACCGAATTCATGTTAAAACGGCTTGCCATACCCGGAGAGAACCCATGCATGCACAGGGAGAACATGCAAACTCCATGCAGAAAGGGCCCGGGCCGGGAATCGAACCCAGGAGCTTCTTGCTGCAAGGCAAAGGCTCTACCTACTGCGCCACTGTGCAGCCCACAATATAAAAAATATACACCCATTTATTTATCTATAGTATTTACTTCATTTAATTTTTAATTAAATAAAAAGTCGATGTGTGAGCAAGCAAAGTCAAAAAATAAAGAACAATTCTCACTAACAGACTTGAGTCCAACCATTCATGGCAAAGAGCCATTCAAAAGAAGTGAATCTCTAGAAAACGACATCAAAACTCTCAGCAGGTTTGACTCATCTTCCTCTGATCATATATGTAGTCCAGGAGTTGTTTTCTTTCCACTGGTATCTTCAGCTTTTCTTTTGAGTGACCCAGTTTTAAGCCACTTACCCATTATTACTAAACGCGATCATTTGGTAAGTCACGGCAAAAAAACTGTCGTTTACATGCATTACCTTGCGGACCGCTATGGGGAGCCCATTGACCAACAGTAGTCCAGGGACCACAATGTGAGAAAGACTGCTTTCTCACATTGTGAGACACATTGTGTCTGTCTTGGACTCCATGTTTTAATTCTCTCCCCTCTAAGAAGTGTAAACAAATAATTTAGAAAAAATGGAATCCTTTTTCAAAATGACAAAAAGATGTGGCGTGACATGGAACTTCTCTGATACAAATCATGTACAATGGATTACTTTCCTGCATAGAAGGTGCATTTACCAGGCAAGAAGGAAGAAGCTAGATGGAGTGTTGAAGAAGAGGGAGCTGGTTCTACTGAAGAACTGCAACCACAGTTTTTGAGCCATATAGTTCAGGAAGCAACGATGACTCCAATGTTTCTTGGGAAGGAAGGAGCCGACAGTGAGGGGTTGGAGCAGGACATCTGTCGCCTCCAAATCACTGAATGGTGATAAACCGTTTCAACACCTTTAAAAAACATGAGCAGAAACAAAAACAAGAAATGAAAATAAATAGTGGTTCTTCATATCAACCTAGTTTTATTTATTTGACATGTTTAAAAGATTGCAAATCAGTCCATACTGATATTAGTACTGATATATTGTGCAACCCTATTTACAACAACATAGTAAACACTAGTGATGGGTTAACAAGGCGTCACAACATTGTATCTGTATTGATACTGTTGATATTGTCACTGAATACTGACACCTGCTGGACCTTAAAAATCTCTACAGGCAACTTTGTTGACACTGTCAACTGACACTGATTTGATGACCTAGTACATACAGTACTACAGCAATTTAAGTCATTGTATTTTATATTGTGTTACTTCATCTCTTCATTTAAATTTAAAATATGTTTGATATAGGAGAACCATAGGAGAAAGCAGAGGAGCTATTTTTTTCCCAATGATCTGTTTCATACAGTCATGACATAGTGATAGTTTTAACAAATATGTAAAAAACATTTTCTTTTTTAATAAAAAAAATTACATACTGTAGCTTTAAGGTGAGGTTCTGCAGAAGTCATGTTTCCACAATTGTGTAATAAGAAGCAGCCCTGAAATGGTTTGCAATGTTTTGCAAAATTATAGTTGCAAAATTATTGTAATCAATACGTATTTCACGAAAAATTCTCTGGACAGAAAAAAGTGTAATTGCCGGAACTGTGCACAGGATAAAAACATTATGCAGAGCCTACTGAACCCCTCCTAGGGCTTAAAAGCAGGTAAAGCAAGATAAGGTAGTCAAGTCAAGTAAAACAGCAGAGCAAAACCCAGAAACAACTTTCACATAAAACTGATAGAATCCAAAGATATGCAGTGTTTGTTGAACTGTCTGGAGATCTTGCCACCAATAAGTCCCTCATTCTTCAGTAAGGTCTGCATATTGATCCATCACTTTAATAGTGCAGGTGTCACATGACGTCCTAACACACCCTGAGATTTTTAAGATGTCTTGTAATTTTTTAATCCTTTCTACTGTGGCCTTTGGCACAAGAACAGAATTAGATATGGCCTTGCAGTGTTTTCTTGTGTTCTGAGGAGCCACAATGTGCAGACATGTTTCCTCACTTATCTCCGTTTTAGCCACAACTTGCTTCAAACCAACTGCAGAAAGCTGTTGTTTCTCAACTGTTGACTTGATGAAAATAGTTGTCCCTAATTAATCAATGTAATTACCGTAAATTTTGTATGATATTTTGACATGCTTGGACACAGCACTCTATTGAACATCCAGTTTCCTTAGCTATGAACATTTGCCAAACACATCCTATGGAAGACATCAATGATGGTCTTCTGGCCAGCAGTAAGGTCTGCAGTCTTCCCTATACTGAACAGAACTGAGACAAATTAAAATAATGTAATGACACCTGGTTTCCACCAGGTGTCATTACATTATTTACACTTTACAACATTCATGCCCTGTAAAATGTGAGCTGATTTCTTCACAGTATTCTAATTTTTAAAATTCCTGTTTTCATGGGTTTTATGTAAAAATAAACAAACAAAAAATACTTGGGAGGATAAACCACAAAAGGCAAAACACATGTAGCAGTTTGCTGCTGGATGGTTTGAATTCTTTGGTGACTCCGGCCAATCACGCTACACAATAACCAGGTGCTGCGGCTCCAACAAGCTCTGAAAAAGCTTTTTACCAGCAAAAATAGGAAACAGTCAAATAAGAAAAGGACAGCCCTAGATGGATTACAGGGCACCTTTAAATATTTCTTAAAGGAAAAGACATAAAAAACTTTTCCAATTGTCGTCACAAATGGCAGGTATATATTTATATAATCGTCTGTACAAAACAAATTTTAAGAAGAGCTAACATTGGCTGGCTTGACTGCATATTTACAAGTATTGGCTCACTTTACCGCAGCGTCATGCAAGCACTTTGTGAACTTGTCTTCAACACCACTGGTAAAATTGTTAACTATCTGCACAGGCTGGGAAAACTGCTAAATAAGGTAAACATGCTTGTTTTCCTTATCAAATGAAGGAGCAAATGCCTATTTTCCCTTTTTCTGCTTATTCTAGGTTTGTACAGTTTTTGGATGTTTCCTTCATATATGTATTGTCTGGAATCGATTAGAAATATATTTTATTGACCCATAGAAGGAAAATTCAGAATTTTTTTTTTAGGTAAAATGTTCAATTTTGCCTAAAATATTCTGATTCAAATGTAACTCAGGAATTCAGTAATATTCCACAGAATGCTGATCAACTCGACTACTTTTGATTATATCTCAGTCTCAAACATTTAATGCATATTAGCTTGTACTTACATAATTAATTATCCCATTTCTATAAAATATGGCTTAAATTAAAGCAGAGGAAATTGCTGATGTTTTGATACGTAAAATATGTATACTCCCAAGATATAAATAAATTTATAAACAGTTTGGTTTCTGTCAGTTCAGATAGAAGAGAGGTCAAAACAAACTTCTCTTTTTTGGTCAGTAATTTAATTACACTTAATTAATAATTGACACTTTAGGAATCTTAAGTCTGTTAAAGATTAACAAACCATGCTCTACTTTATGAAATATCATCCTGTTTGGTGATTGTTATGGATATCGCCATGTTCTACAAACAAAAGATGCAATTAGTCCAGAATGGCACTTATTGAACTTTTAGATATTGCAGCAGTTGCAGTATGTCACAGTAAACGGAAAATAATACTGTAAAACAAGTGAAAACAATGCTAAACCACTTTTTGTTCTGCTTTTTCTTGGTTTTTGTGTCGGTTTTAGTCCACAGAAAATGACTTTTTGGCTTGGTTATAGCAAGTCATAGCAAGACTCATTGCTATGACAACAGACAACAGCTCTACAAGTCCACAGAACAGAGTTTATGTTCAAGTGTATCCGGAGTAAACTCCAAAAAACAGAAACATATTTCTTATGTAAAAAAACATGCATAAAAACAAACAAAACAGAACAGCCCACTGCAGTTTTGTTTTCACGTTTGATGTTAATTCTGCAATCATCAATAAGTGAACCTGCAGTAATTAATTAGCCAATTTAGTCACCTGCTCTACTGATGATCTGTCAGAAAGTAGGTGTGTGGGTCGCTTTATTTTAGTGTTAACTGATCCAAAACACACCGATCTGTGCAGCACAGGTACATGATAAAATTATCAAAGTCAAGTTAGCAGAACTGACCTACTTCCCACTTTTTAAACATTTCTTTAGTTAAAACGTTTTACAAACCTGTGAAATGTGATACACTAGGACCTTATTTAGTTGCAGTGCATCCATTGCATCTCTTATTCAGATTCTTTGCCTGATCTTGTCATTTTCCGACCACCGATTTTCCCGACTCAATGTGCATAGTTGTGCACACGACGGCCACACATGCACCATCATGTGATGTACAGTTCAGTATATAAATACTGCTATCTTCTGTCCTTAAAGCTCCTCTCTCATTTCTCGCTATTTTTAATGCAGGGGGAATTACACCTGACTGTTGGTGTTCGTAGCAACTGTCTGTTGACAATGATGTACACTGCTGTACTCTTCCCATTATGTATTGATTTATGTTTCTTCTTTGGTATGTTTCATTGTTTTTATTTTTTAACTTTGATACTTTGTCTTTTAGTTCTTATACTTCCTGTAACATCACTTGCCCATTTGGGACACAAATAAATCTGAATTAGAATCTATTCAGTCAGAAGTCTGAAATTGGTGTCAGGTTATTTTGTGTTGCATTCAATGCTGTTGGGAAAAAAAAATTCACATTCTTATGTCCAATTTGCGATGACTGTTTGTTGAATTCATAGTTGCCGGCTATGGTGGCAACCAGAGTGGCCAACCCAGTAGAGGTGGCAACCCAGTAGATCAAAGGGTGGCAACCCAGTAGATCCGCCCTTGAGCAGATCTGTTGTTTTGGCTGGAAAGCTACTATTTTTTTACCCCCCTTTCCCGCAGTGCTCCCGTATAATAATACGAGAGCACTTTCCCGTAAATGACCCGTATTTTGCCCTCGCGCTCTCATGTTGGCTTCTCTCCCTCCCTGCTCTGATTGTACCCCACATGCCCACGCAGCCCTCGCTCTTACATTAGCCCCACTATTATGTTAGTGTACAACTTCCCCAACCCCTGCCTACACTGGACTAATAATACTGATGTGCTTTACAGGAAGGGTCAGAGCAGGCTTTAACTGCTGAGAAGGCTGAGATTGCACCTTACTGTTGCTATGGCAGCACGTAAACACGCAACGGCACGGAGCGCTCAACTTTTCATATATTTATTAACATTTTTAGTCTATTTTTTGTTATCTGGTAGGACAGCTGAAGTGCTGAAGCAGTACAGCAGGGAAGACTTACTGAAAATTAAGAATCAGACATCCCGATTTGTATATTCAAAGCAGGATTTTATCTCACCTCTCTTGGACCACCACTCTTGGGGTGGCCCAAGAGACGGCTGGCAAAACTTAGGTACAGGTGGTGCATTGAGGAACACTTCAACAACAATGACTCATGAAATATGTGGAAAGGACTCAGGACTATGACAAACTACAAGAGCACTAGCCAGTGGATCTGTGAAGTTCCCTTTCTTCCTGATACATTAAACTGTTTCTTCTCTAGATTTGATGCCATTAGTGGGAGAGAAAGCAATCCTCCCCTCCAACTAGAGGAGCAATATCAGCCCCTAAATCCTGCAGCTCAACTAGGTGACTTCTTCTCTGAAGAGGATTAACCCCAAAAGAGCCGCAGGACCGGACAAGGTATCTGGAAGGACTCAGAGGTCTTGTGCTGACCAGTTGGTAGGTTTCTTTTTAGACATTTTCAATCTGTGCCTGCAGTTTTCCACTGTCCGTCTGCCTTAAGTCCTCCATCATTGTGCTGGTACCAAATAAATTGGCTATGACTGGCTGAAATGACTACTGCCCAGTTGCATTAACCCCACGACCTGGGACTTTCAACATCAATGTGCCTTTGGATCAGGTACTTTCTCACCAACCAGCCTCAGGTGGTGAGAATAGGGGACAGAATATCATCCATACAGGGTGCCTGTATTAGTCCGGTTTACACTGTTCACCCACAACTGTGTAGCCATCCATTCCTCTAACAGGGTTCTAAAGTTTGCAGATGATACCACCATAATGGGTCTGATAACAAACAATAATGAGACCCTGTACAGAGAGGAGATCCAGAACCTGTCCAAGTGGTGTTCAGTGGTGCTCAACACCAGCAAGACCAACGAGGTCATAGTGGACAGGAGGTCCAGGAGGAGTGCATCCACCTATTAGAATACAAGGGGAGGTAGTGGAGTCAAATTCCTGGGCATCCACATCACCTCGGACCTGATCTGGTTGCTGAACACCTCTTTTCTGATGGAGAAGGCCCAACAAAGACTCTTTGTCTTGTTGGAAATTGAAAAGGGCCAGACTCCCTGCTCAGTTGTTAAAGAACTTCTACAGAGCCGCGAGCATCCTCTGCCACAGTTTGACTGTATGGTATGGTAACTGCACAATCGAGGACAAAAAGAACTTGGCCCGGGTGGTGAAAACTGCCCATTGGATCATGGGAAGTCAGCTACCGAACCTGGATGTAATATATACTGGCAGACTGCAAAGGAAGGCCAGTTGTATTGCTGCTGATCCCACCCACCCAGGACAAACTGTTTGTACCACTACCACCAGGGAAACGGTACAGTGCACAACCACGTGGCTAAAAAACAGCTTTTTCCCCAAGAGCTATGAAATCTATCTGTCCACCTTACATCCTCTCTGCCCCCTCCAGACATACCCACACCTTATGCTGCACCCTAAGGACTGATTAAGACTTTATTTATCACTGACGGTACCACTCCAATTTCATTACATTCTGGAAACATAATGACAAAAATCTTATGTCTTATGAAGACATTCTTTGACTCTAGTGGCATCAGCCATCGTCTATGGTGTCCTTTGTGGGAGCAGCGGCTTATCTACAGCTAAGAGGACGAGGTTAGATCAGATCATCAAGAAGGCCACATTTTTTCAAGGATGGCCTTTGACCCAGTACAGATGGTGGGAGACAGAAGGACTCTGGCAAAAATAACATCACTGATAGACAGTGTCTTCCATCCCATGTATGAAGCTGTTGCTGAACTGGGCAAACTACTGCATACTAAGTGCACTAAAAAGTGTTATAGGACTGTCTTCCTCCCAACTACTGTTAGACTTTATATCCATCACTATTTCCAACAGAATCAATAACGTATGAACATAAGTGGTGAACCAATAACTGAGCTGATAAATTGGCCCTGATTTCCTTAATTTTTGGAGATTGAGGAGTGGTTAATCTTATCCACCGGTCTATCTTGGCAAAAGACTAAAAGTCAGCTAAACCATCCTCTTTTGCTCTGCTGAGAGGGTTGTGTGATAAACCCACACATCAGGTCATGTCTGCATGTTCACAGTTAACAATAGTCATCCCACTGTCGCCAACTCAGCAATTTTCTTGCTATATTTAGCAACATTTCAGACACATATACAATCTGTATTGGCCAAAATTGAAATCAGCAGGTCAGGATTTTTAAAGATCAGTAAATTGACCAGAAAACTTCAATCGGTGCACGCAGATGTGCTAGAACGCAAGACTTTCCTGTCCAAGGCTATCAGGCTATATTAGAGATGAAATGATTCCTCGAATGATTCGAGTACCTCGATTATTAAAATTTCTCAAGGAAAATTTATCTGCCTCGAAGCTTCGTTAAATTATTTTTTATTAGCGGACCATGTTCCGGCCAGATCATTATTTGCGGAGGGCAGAGCTGTCAATTCCTCCTATGAGTTGTTGTGAAGTGATAGCAGCATGGTCTTGAATTGTGCAACGTTTTGCCAGGGTTGGCGGACAAATAAGGATTGTTGAACTTTGTGGTGAGATGGTTGGACTACGATAGCTTTTCTGGCATCGGAATTGCGTCGTCATGGTTTGGAAGTGAATGGTAGGAATGTGAGAGAGAAAGAGAGCGATCAATCCGATTCCTCTGATAATTGTAAAAATATTCTATAGAGTACTCGATTGCTAAACTATTCTTTTACAACAGCCCTACTTTATATGGACACAGTCTCTAGAGCTGTGTCTTTTAAATGTTGAATATATATTCAGTAATATACTGAGCGATATGCTTGTGTCCCTGCACATTGATATTTATTATTGCTGTATGTTTACTCTTATTACTTTATTTATTTATTTACACTTTTATTGTGTGCTATGCAAAGGAGGGGGGGACAAACAAAATCCCTTCGATAACTATAAATGCACAGTAACACTAACCCCTCACTTCCGAAAGTAAAGAATGTGAATGAATACTCACGACCAGTTATATTTATGGTATGATTCCCCTAGACTGTTCTCAATTCTTGTTATCACTGTAATGGACTTTAAAACTATAGCGCATGTAAGCAAATGAAGAAAATTTATATTTTAAGTTAAGAGTTGTTGAACAAATAAGCACAACTGACCAAGTTCAGACAGAGGTGTATAATTACTTAACCACAGGTTGCACTAGATTTTTTGTTGTGCATCATTATGACTAATGGGGTTGAAAAAAATCTCACCACTTTTAAAACCAAAATGACATATTTAATTGCATTTAATCTTAATTCGATTTAATTAAAGACAACATGTCTTGCAAAATCTACTTTTTTAGCCCTTAAATATTTTTTGTGTACATTGAGCATACAGGAGTACAAAAAGTTTAAATTTATTCTCTCACGGTTCTGCATAGATTTTTTTTTATTAAGCTACTCATCACTAGTGATGAATACTACTTTTTTGATTTTGAGTTATATTTTTCACTCAGCTCATTTTTCTCTATTGCCTATAATGTTTTCTTGTCTATGAAATCACAGCACTTGCTGTGGAACTGCTAATCAAGGTTATGACTTCTAGCTAATCAGTTTTGTAAATCTGCCATCAAAATCACAGCAATTTCGGAGTCCCAGTTCAGTTATGTCGAAGTTACAAGTAGAGAAGATTTCTTACATCATCCCCCGGCATCAGAGCCTATTCGAAGTGTCTGGTTCAATTTGATTTTTTTCGGGAATGTTCCCACATCAGTGGGGAAAGTCTGTTTGCACAGAGCACTTGAGGAGGAGTGCTTCAGCAACCTTTGAGAGATTTTCAAAAAGACTGAGGGGAAAGTTCCTTCTCTATACGGAAATGAGGTTCACAGCAAAGCGGTAAGCTGCTAATAATGCTAAAATGACTTTAAAGCTTATTTTAGACATGAATTTTGTGGGTTCTGGCTATTGGTTTGATTTCCAACCACAGGTTGCACTAGACTTTTTTGTTTTGCATCATTATGACTAATGGGGTTGGAAAAAAATGTCACCACTTTTAAAATCAAAATGACAATCAATTGCATTTATTCTTAATTGAATTTAATTAAAGACAACATATTGCATTGTGCTATCTGCTTCTGTTAGCCCTGTGTTAGCTTTTAGCTGGTCTTTTGATGATATAACTGTACTGCATTACTGAATATAATTATTTGACCTCGTTTTTTCAGTTTTTGTCTTGGAAAACACATGACTCAAATGCATTCAGTGACGTTCTTGACGCTCTCATTTGCTAACTCCTTAATTATGTTGAGGCTTTGTTTACTTTTTTATACCGTGGTAACATGTGACTACAAACTGTACACGTGTGCAGCATTGTAAAGAGACATGAGCACAGCCTGCCTTACCTGTACACAGCCAAAAAAAGACAAAAATGACTTCTTCACTTTTTTACACATAAAATGCTGTCATTAGCAATATAACGCCAAACATTGTCATAAATTGCCTATAGACTTGTCAGAGGCAAAGACACTTTCCAAGTCAAACACTTACTGCTTAGGGTGTCTCAACACAACCCCATAAAAATAAAATTCTCCCTTTAAATACATATTGTAAATTAGTTTTAATTTAACTATTTAAAGGAGCTCTATTACATATTTTCGAGGCGCATAGTGCCATTTTATAGCACAATCTACTAACTATGCTACCATATCGGTGGTTCCCAAAGTGCGGGGTGCGCAGTGCCGTTGCAGGGGGTGGGGGGGAGGCGGAATTAAAAAAAAAAAAAAAAGCCTTGCAGGGAGCAGTTCATGTTTTAATCCCATTTTGCACAGAGGCTTTAATTTTCATGTATTGATGATAGTAAAGTTGAATATTGTTACAAATAAAAAAAAGGAAATATTTTTGAAATAACACTGACAGCAAAGAAAACTCTTCTACAATATAGAACAGGGGTCGGCAATCTGCAGCTAGCACTGCCTTAGTGGCTCCCTGGAGCATTTTCAAAAATGTCTGAAAATTGAAAAAGATGGGGGTGGGAAATATATTTTTTTGTTTTAATGTAGTTTCAGTAGGAGGACAAACATGACACTATCATTCTTAATGTTTTCCAATGCTATAAAAATGTGTAGAATAAATATTA
>NW_006800321.1:306012-310849 GCF_000485575.1 Poecilia formosa | reverse complement strand
TTGTTATGCAAACTGCATTTGAGAGTAGATTTTTCGAGTCCTAAAAGAAACAATATCTTTCCCTGTCGAATCTTCATAGTAAAAATTGCATAAAAAAATCTGATTTCTTTATTGCATTTCTTAAATTTTATCAATGCAATGAAACATAATACATTAATATTGTAACGGAAGGGAAACTTAAAGCACCATTAATAAACATTTAATCATGAATGCTAATTATGTATACACTTAGTCAATTTGATGATAGGCTAATATAAACACTTAAAGCTTGAGTTGTCTTCATTATAAGGCTTTTAGTTTTTTGTGGCTCCAGACAGATTTGTTTTTTTTGTTTTTTAAGTCCAAAATGGCTCTTTCAACATTTTGGGTTGCCGACTCCTGGTATAGAACTAAGAAAAAAAAAGTGTTTCACTGTAAAGATGATTTGCAGTTTGTTTTGTTGCAACCTGAAGTGTGAAATAAACTTCAGTGGAGTCTGAAAACAAAATATTTGTCACATGTGTAAAGTTAAAAAAAAGTTAATTTTACATAATACATTGTCTTGAATGGACAATGTTTTGTCCATTTAAGTAATACTGTCCATTTAAGTAATCTATAGGTGTGAGTATTTTTATCAAGTTAAAGTAACATCCTGGGGGTCAGGTCAAACTAATGCCTGATGCAAACTTCCCAAGTTTATGTTTTTTCTATGAATGTTAAACCAGGTTAGAAGATGCTGACCAGCAGCGTTTGATCTCTGCTGTAGAGCAGTGGTCGCAAGCTGCATTCCTTGAGACAGAGTCTTAAAACTTTCACATGTCCTACACACTTAAATTAAACAGTAAAACTGTCTCATAAGCATACAGTCAAACTCTGCAGAGCTTTCCTTATAAACTGATATAGGAGCCAGGTGTGCACAGAGGTATCTTAAAGTTGCAGGACCCCGGTCCTTAAGGACTGTGGTTTCACAACACTGCTGTAGAGTCTGCAGGAAAAAAATGTACAGTCAACTCAAGTTCACATTATTGTGAACTGTGTGAACTGTTAGGATGCAACTTCTATATCTTCAGAGGCAAATAAAACATTTTAATATTTTCTATCAAAAATGCAAATCAAATAGAAGCAACATAGTAAACAACTTGTTCAAATATTAGTCAACTTTATAAACAGCAACTTTATAAATATAAAAATGTATGCTTGCTTGTACAGATAAAGACCCTAACTGAATAAGCAAAATGCAATAGTCAATAACAGCGATGAACACTTGAAGTGACCCTTGAGCTTACTTTTGGCTCAAAATGAACAGACTGGACCAGATTCATGTCATGCAATGTGCAACTTATTCTATGTTCCTGCTCAGGTTAAAGCAGTGTGTAATTCAGCAGAATAGTGACAACACCTGAGGTTGCCACAGGTAGGCTACGATCGGCCACACCGTTCTCACAGCAACATTAATTAAGCTCAGCAGGAAAAGTTGTGTCGTCTCAAACCCAGAAGCTCAGTTTGTTCACTTGCGGCTAAATAGAAAATGGACAACAGATACGAAGCTCCATCACTGCGTTATAGCTGGGTATTTCCGTAATGGAGTTCACTTTTCCAAAGGACTTGTTCCTTAGGAACCTAACTTCAGATGAAAGCTGCATCACGGGGAGAACTCCAGGCTGAACCCAGCCAGCCAACAATGCGACCACATTTTATCGCACTGCTCCTGTTTCTACAATGTTCCTGAAACAAGCTGCCACTCTGCGATAATCTGAGACTCTAACGACTTTAATCAGCACTTATGTTACACCTAAATAAAGAACTCACCAAAGCAAGCACATCTAAAGTTCTAGTAAATAAGTTTGTGCTTACTATGAAGTCGAAGGAAGCTCGGGCTGTTTCTCAACAACGTCCAGCATTGTTAAAGAGGGTCAAGCAAGAAAGGAACATACAACAAAACATCAGCCTTCCTTCTCTCTTCTCTGAAGAACCACATCGACGGCGGCCATGACAGTCCATCCGGGTACTCCTTTGCTCCTGACACTCATGTAGTCGCGGATGAATATGTATTGACTGTCAAACATTAAATTAGTGCCACGGAGGATATTTTTGTTCCGTCGTAAACACAAAAAGCAACTTTCAGTGGAACGCAACAGCATTAACTTAAACTAAAATACAACTAAACCTTTACAACGTTGTTGCTGCACAATACCTTTCATCCTGTTTCTCTCTGTGTGTGCGTGTGTGTGTATTTGTGTCTCTGCGTATAGCTGGAGGTAGAAGTAAACAATGGTTAGTAATGGCGGAAACATGATCTTTTCTGTGTTACTGTATGATCTGCTAGTGTATTTATTGACTTGAAGTCATTTTATGAATGTCTTTTTTTCTGCCTAACTCGGATTCACGCACGAGCACACGCGCATCAAAGACAGAGACCCATGGAGAGACGGAGAGTAATGGCGGACGCACTCTGCTAGTCTGTATTGTGTAACTAAGCATGGAAACTGTTTCCGAAGCACATCGGATAGTTTTATGTGTATCTACTCTAACATAACGGTTCTACTACTTATTGTTTTCATCTGTTCAAATAAATTATGTTTTTGTAAGTATTCCAATCTGCTTTACATGATGTGATTTGTAAGAGCAGTTACCTCGCGAACAATATTAACAACAATATGGCTCGGGGTTCAAATCAGATCTTATTGAAATTATATTTCATAAAGTGGATTGGTAATAATTTAATTCCTGGATCTTAAAAGGAAATAAAACTGCAGCAGTTTTAATGCTGTAGTTAGGAAAAAAACTGTAATCATAAGTGGTGGTATGGGATGATGATGATGATTGTTATTATTTAATTAATTAATTAATTAATTAATTAATTAATATGAGGTACAAGCATTTAATTTCCCTTTGGGATCAATAAAGCATTTTAATGAATTGAATTAAAAACAAAACCTTTGCACTCTGACTTATGTACACATATCAGAAGAGGGAAAATCAAATTGTAAATAAATTTGGCACCAGAATCATAACAATTCCACACTTAACATGTATTTCTGAAATATGTTTGTTTTTGGAGGTTTTTTAATAATTTTTTCTTTGCTGAAATTTTCTTTGTTGCTAAGGTACTAATTTAATTTAAATAATCCAGTTACCTAAAGTTGATCTGTAACATATCATTTTGTGGGGTATGTCCTTTCTGGACTGATGAGACAATCATAAATATAATCACACCAATATCAGTTTAGATACTTCTATTATCAATAAACAAAATTTTATGTTTTTTGGCTAAATGTAAATCAGAACAAAATATTTCCTTTCACCATTAAATAAATTGTATAAATCAAATTAAATAAAAGTTTTAAACTTCTGAAACAAAAAACAGCACAATTTGATCAAGGTATCAAGCACTAGAATCGAAAACAAATCTAAATTAGTGTGGTATCAAGTACACATTCTTAAACTAGCAGGCATTTATCCAAATGTGGACTCAACATGTGATGGGTGTAGTGCACCTGCTTCATTAATTCACTTGTTTTGGTATTGGCCCTCTCTTTCTAATTTCTGGAATGCAGTCTTCTGTAACCCTGACCCAGGCTGATGCTTTGCACTATGAGAGTGAGCCAAACCCTTTCTCCGCTGTCTTTATAGTTGCCCCAGAATTGGACTTACACATTTCAAACAAAGAATGCTCTCATTTTCATCAATTGCCAGGAGAGCTATCTTATTGAGGTAGAAATGTCCACTTACCAACAAGGGCATAGACCCCATCTCATTAATGGGAGGGACCATAAACAGAGAAAGTTTTTAAGAGCAATTTTGGGGGCGNCAAACATGACACTATCATTCTTAATGTTTTCCAATGCTATAAAAATGTGTAGAATAAATATTAAATTTCAACATTTCTGTCAACAAAGATTTGCGTCATAGCCTGTGACGTGTTTCTTTCAGCAGGGCGGGGTGCGAGGCAGGTGGCTGTTGTAAACAAACCGACGGGTGTGTGGTGGGCCATGGACAGCGAAGGGGAAAAGAGGAAAATAGCTGAGCAGAGATTCTACAATTCATGGACCGAATCATTTGCATTCATTGCCAATGCGGAAGGATTACCTGAATGTTTGCTCTATAGCGAGAAGTTGTTAAATAAAAAGAGTACCGTACTTTCCGAACTATAGAATAAAAAAATTTTAAAAAACTGGAAACGTACATATATAGGTCGCATGGTTCAAAGCGTGGAGAAAAAGTAGCAGCTTACAGTCTGAAAAATATGGTGATGTGGAGAGACATTTCAAGGGAAGGTGCTACATTAGCTGCCGCATCAAGATTAAAGTTACATCTTAGATGCCCGATGTAGAGAAGCTGCCCAGTGTAAACATAAGTCACATTAAACAAGTAGAACACAATCCACATATATTTAGTAATAAAGTGGTTGTTTTTATAAATTGATTAGTGATTTTTGTCAGTATATATTTAGATTGACACTTAGTGATATTGTTGTGTCTAACATCCTCAGGTCCGAGGATGGCTGCGTGTCAAACAGAAGAGGATGCTGCTATGTTTTACCATTGCAGTGACTTGCTTGGCATTTGCACAGAAATCAAACTGAAACTATTAATTTAATTTTATATACACATTACCTTTTCAAAAGGCTGCTCTTTTATTTTATAACTGCAGGTTGTGTTTTAATGCACTCTGTTTGTTGCCCAGATAAGGGCCACGTTAAGCACGTTCCGTTTTGTTGTTTTTTTGATCACACACTTCACAGTGATTTTTTACAAAGAGCGATTGTTGTTATGCAAACTGCATTTGAGAGTAGATTTTTCGAGTCCTAAAAGAAACAATATCTTTCCCTGTCGAATCTTCATAGTAAAAATTGCAT